>NC_081410.1:160205618-160438118 GCF_030272615.1 Cryptomeria japonica
GGTTTATGTTGTTACATAGACTTTAATTTTGAAATCGTACATTTACATCTACTAATGAATAACATATCACCATCATATAATTCAATAAATAGGGAACAATCATCATCATATTTTTAATAAACACCTAGTGATATAATTTAGAATGCTCTAATCCCAAACTTAACACATGTATCAAATTTATGGTACCACATCCTAGGACTCTATTTGAGGCCATACAAACATTTCTCTAATTTACAAGCCAAATTACTTATACCTTTCACCATGTAGTGCTCTATTTGTGTCATGTAGCTATCCTACTCCAAATCACCATGAAGGAAAGCAATTTTCACATCAATTTTCCTAACCTCTAAATCATAAGCAACAACAATCAAAATAAAAAAGCTAATGGATGTCATTTTGGTAATAAGAGAAGATATCTCACCATAATTAACACCTTCAACTTGAGGTTACCTTTCATGATCAAACTCACTTTATACTTCTCAATACCTTCATCTAAACCAATCTTTTTCTTGAGCATCATTTGCAACCAACAAGTTTTCAACCTTCGAGCAATGGTACAAGATCCCATGTATCACTTTTTTAAAGTTTTCATTTCTTCATCCATAGCAATTTTCTAGGATTTTGCATCATTCGTACCTAATTTCTCTTCTACAGATCTAGGTTCATCCATATTAGTATTCAAAGCAAAAATAAATCTACAATCATCAAGTGAATACCTTTTAGGTGGTTGTCTATGTTAGGAAAATGGTGTGTCAACCTTGCATTTATATAAGATTACTATTTATAGTAAGTTTTCATTTAAGCACGAATTAGTCTAAAGTTTTCCCCAAACCTTCAAATTGGCTAGATAATTATGTCGATAAATTTTCTTTGCAAGACCATATCTAGATTCGAAGATATTAAAGAATCCATTTTTTGAAAGTTGTGAACGAAAGTTTTAAAGTCATTTTTGAGTGCCTTAGGGGCTCTAAAATGAATGAAAAGTGTCTATAAGTGGTATAGTAGGTTTTAGAATAATAGAGCACGTTGCGAGCTTTTTGGCACTTCAAATAGTTTGTCAATCAGACACACAATTCAAAAGTTATGGCTTCTGAAAGTTGGGTCTCTTAAAATAGGAAGTATAAAAAGTGTTGGACACTTAGATGACTTGTAAAAGGGAGCTACACATGTTGGTGTGTCTGTTGAAATATTTTAGGGCATCTTGGATTTGAGATAAGTTGGGTGCCACTTGTTAGGTGGTTTTAGCTCATGGTTTTGTAAAACCATTTGACGGTTTCATGTATTGTATCTCCTATATACTAGGTGCATGAGATGGAGGTTGTATGTAAGATTCTTATATTTGTTGAGTTGCCTCTGGATCTGTTGGTTCCCAAATCAACATATTCTAAATCCTAAAGAAATAGCCACTAACTCATCAACAGACTTAGAATAGGATTTGGCCAATGAACAAGATTCAATCTCAGGACTGAACTCTTCTACACTTTAGGCTTTGCAAAACCTAGGTGGGTCTCCCTAAACAACTCTCAAATAACTCACTACCTGCTAGAATCGTGGCATTGTAAAATAAAGCAGATATCCCAATGAAAATGTACCAAGGAAATGGATAAACTCCTAGTTTTGGCTACAACCTTAGTTTATAAATACTTATGCTACCATTGGGATTGGTTTCTAAACTAACATTGCTAGAAACATAAATGAATAGATACTGTGATGAATGATTCTGAAACATATATAAAGATATGCCCAATTCTTATCCTATGGGGAGCAAAATCTACCTACAGATTAACTATGAACAACAATGAGAAATCTCAACATTTTAACCCCATCATTAAACATTTATGACTTGCATACAATGTTTAATCAAAATCAACACAAATTTACTCATACTCTCCTATATACGTGTTGTAATGATCTTATAACAGGATTTAATCCATTTATTTGAAATGAAACCTGTTACCAAGAACATACATTCCCCATTAGAGAAGACAAATCATAGTATCATTAATACAATGATTAATACAACACATACACAAGAGATAGGAGCAAACTGAGAATGGTTTTCTATTGATTTTCAATATAAACAAGATACATCACATAAAAACTGTTCACAATAGAATATGCACATAAAAACTCTTCTCTATTACTTTCAGCGCCTAATACACACTACATCAAAAAAATTCAGAATCCATCTTATTGGCCCCGAATTCCCTTTTATAAGACAAGGGAGCAAAACAAGCTTCAAGCCAAGTAAGACACATGTCAAAATTTGATTGCCTAAGACTAGAACTTGCCCCAAGGCATCTTTCTTCATGTTTTGCAAACAATCTTTTTGGAAGCATTAAATGCAAACAGCTGTGAGGACAACTTCTGGAGACTGGAGCCATAGGTTTGATTGGAGTTACTTTGCAGTAGTACGAGTCATAGTCAAAATTTGGATTCTGGCGCTGGGGTAGGTACATTAGAGCCAATACGTGTTAGTTGAAAGATCATATCAAGCCTTCCAAAAATAGAAACCTACAAAAACATAGGAAATACAAAAATGAAGAGACTATTGACTAGTCCTCCTCCTCTAGCTGATCCTCCTCAATGGAGTAGTAATTTTGATGACAACTGTCTATTTCATCAGTAGGCCAAGTAAATGATTTCAAACCTTGCAGTTTATTCATGGCTGGGTGAACCCACAATAGTGGGTTACACTTTTTTGCCAACTTTGACACTACAATATTCATTTTCAGAAAAAAAACTTCAGATTCAGGCACCTATTACTTTTAAACCGTAAGGAATTTGTAGATGATGTGAACTAGTGATTTGTGTCATTTTCTATTTAGATTGTAAAAATATTTTTTTGATAATTTTTGGAATCAATTTGCTTCCATTTTTCTATCTCCCTTGAAAACTAGTTTTTTTTAAAAAAAAAAACATTTTTAAAGAGTGATACTCACTCTGTATATCATAACTTTTTTTCTATAATAGATATGAATGTGATTGTTTCAAATTTGGTTTTGTAACATCCATATCTAGTGTTTGCAATTATTTTTGTAATATTATCTTCAATATTTCATATTTTATTAAGATTTGAAGTCGAGTTAACTGTAATCTTGATATATGTCCATTTGATATTACATAACTTGTTGTAATATGTAACAAAAATCAATTTTATTTTTTGTTGTTGGAAAGAGGACTTCAATACCTAGCGCTTAAATATTTTTCAGAATTTTTTGGGTGACGTTTACTATTTTTCCATAAGCATTGAACAAAGAAGTTCATGTTAAGTGAAAACCCTAAATTCATAAGAAATATATTAAAAATTATACTATTTGGAAAGCTTATAATAAGGGCTAAATACTTAAAAAAAAAAAACTTCTAAATGAATTCATTTGACCACCCAAAAGCTAATGTAAAATTGTTTTTTTATCAACATTTGATAGATGCAAAGGAGACTCCATTGCAAGTATGATTTAGAAGTAGAGAGGTTCTATCCAAGAAATTTTGATCTAAGAGCCTTTGATCTAACTCTCTTCAATTAATTACTTCAAATGGGACCTCTTAAAGCTTAAACAATTATATTTTCTAAAAAAAATATGATTTCAGCAAAAAACAAGATGTATAAAAAAGTAGGAACCAACATTGTGAGTTCACCCGACCTCCATGGTCCTATTCACAGGTACAATTGCTGCTTCCAAAGTAAATTTGTCGTAAAAAAAATCCACATCAAGAATCCTGCTAATAATGGCGTGATATGAGTCTTCTTTGCTGGGATCTCCAACAAGCAATTTTAGGACCACCTCCACGGATTCTTGGAATTCCATCTCCCACCTACCCAATCAAATATTTTCCCTTCTCCAGTCAGAATTGAAGGAATGTCCCCCTCCTGTAAGCCATTGAAAGAATCTAATTTTTCTTTCAATTTCTTATCCTCTTCCTCAAATTGAGGTAGCTACTTAATCATTAAATTATAAATTTTCCATGTCGTCCCTATAGATGTCGGAGCATTAGGTATATTCTTCATTTCCAAAAGAATCTCTTTAAGGATTGTGGCTTTGAGAAACCACGTGACCCTTAGAGGTTGAAAGAATGAAAGGAATTCACCCAATTGGGCTCAAAGCTGGAATACATGTAAATAATAAGAATGTACTTCATCCACTTTGGAGAGTACCTTACTAGCGACCTATAAAATGGTGGCCTTTTTTATTTCTAAGTACCTATTTTCTGATTTACCTTTGACCCTTTGTAATTCTTCTTGCATTTTTTGCCTTTCTTCTTGTAGACACCTAAAAGTTGCACAACAAATTAAATGAATTTTATTCATTTAATTATCCCTATTTATGGGGCCCCAATCTGTCCTCTCCTTGTGTACATGAGCATACATAGTCATCCCCTGTGGCATCGGTTGCATGCACCCAAACTGTCGGTAAAACCAAGGAAGAATGAACCGCTCTACCACGTATGGGGTGCGACCTAAAATAAATCTGCTCATAAATAAGTGAGGCACCTCAAAATCATCCTCTGGCCATGGCTCACATAATCGATAGGGCCTCCACACTGTTGTATCCATATCATCTAGAGCCCGCCTCCAAAACTCTAATTTCTCGAGGATCGGCTGGAAAGCAACCTGGCTGTACATCATAACAAACGGTGCCCTTGCTGGCCTGAACCTCAGACCCAGTGGATGGGTCATGACTATGTGCTCCCATACCCAAATCTGTAGCAAAGTATATCCAGAAGCTAGGCTGGCTACGTCATCATAAACCACCTAGTGAAGCTCATGATATAAATGGGTGAGAAAACAAATATCCCACGCATATCGTGTGTGCACCTGCACCATCTGTCAGAGAACTCGACCCCATCCAATTGATAAACCATGTGACCTCTTGTCCGGAATTGGGAAACTTCCAATCAAACCTACCAAAACTGAAGGGAGTGGGGCATAGCTGTCTACCATGTCCTGCCACACCATTGAGTAACCTACAATGTGGGGATTGCCAAACACCTCCCACAGAGCATCGGTCCCACTGGCCTCCTCCACATCATACTCCACAAGCTAACTTGTGAGCGGAATCCACAGAATCCGATAGACATCCTCCGACATCACTGTGATCTCACCCGTTGGCAAATGGAAGGTGTTATGCTTGCTATGCCATCTCTTGGCCAACGCGGTGAGTAGTCCCCTATTATTTTGATAGGGTGGCATGTGTAACAAGTGAATGAGACCGTAAGCCTCTATGACTACAAATCATTAGCACTCAATCGATCTTGCATCACAAAAGTCTTCTCCCGAAGCATGAGCAGTCCTCGATGGACCTATATCAATACATGGATATCATCCTATCAAATACATCTATTCTACACAATCCGACAATCAAAAAATCAAGTGATGACAGTCACGCAATCAACCAAGGTCTGTTCAGCCATCCAATCAATCAATCACGCCCCACATCAAAAATCATATCGATAATCAACAACACACTTCATATCAGGACTCATATTGAAAATCAAATACCATTTTAACAACCAAAGTTTCACATCGACAATCAATCTCAAAAAAAAATCAATCAAGTTCCAATCAATCCATACTCATATTACAGATTAATCAAATCAATCTCCTATTGACAAAACGACTCATATTGAACACATACCTATATCGAATCAGGACCCATATCGAAATCAGATCCATATCAAAAAATAATTAACCCATAACGACTTTGACCCATATCAAAATCAGACCCATATCAAATAACAACAAATTGACCCATAATGACAAGTTGACCCATAACGAAAAATTGACCCATAATGAAAAAATGACTCATAATGATAATAAAACCCATATCAAAATTGAATCCATATCGCAAACAGACTCATACGACTTTGAACCATATCGACTTTGATCACAATTGATCCAAACCAAAATTTGAATTGACACAATAGACTCATAACGACAAACATCAATTAGCGACGAAAATCAACACATTCGATCCAAAATGACACTTTGACAGGGTGCAAAACTTCATAACAAATCTAAAAATCAAAATTGCACTTGTTCAAATTTTTCAAAAATCACACAAAATGCTTACTGTTTCATATGTGCTAAACAATCATCAAATGCGCTAAAAAACACATCATATGTGCAAGACTGTTTCTTCAATGTGCTATTCTATAACTCCTATGTGCCAATCAAAAAATCAAATGCACGATAGGAAAAATCAAATGCGCTACGATTATTGTCAAATGCGCAACCAAAAAAATCAAATGCGCTATGATAATTGTCAAATGCGAAACAAAATTCATCGCATGTGCTCAAAGAAAAATCATATGCGTGAAAACAAAGCAAAAAAGATAAAAAAAGCGAAAAAACCCTAACTAGCCAAAAAAATTCAAAAAATTACCAAATCGCCTAAAAACTCAGCTAAAAATTTACAAAAAGGGTTAGAAAATTGAACTTACCAGTGGTCTGTACTCTATTGGCCTCTCGAATTGGCGAACTCTCTCAAAACGGTGACGGTGATCTAGGGGGTGCCATCTCCTCTTTCTCCTCTAAGCTCCAATGCTCCAAAGCCAAGTGTGCAAATGAAGTGGAAATGGGCCCTTGGAGGCTTATATAGCCCGTGATGACGCATGCGCCTGTGATGCCTTGGTGGACGTGTGGGGCATGTATGTGCTATCCCCACATATTCTTCACCTCATTTTTCCATATCATTTTTAATAAATCTATCGGGCGATAAATTAAAAAAAAAATCAAAAAAAAAAATTCGCACAAAAATCCAAAACATCATCGTACTTCATGCCATCTCCTCGAAAAACATAATTTTTCTCAATTTATCACCCGAGGGGGCATCATCATTATCATCAGTCTTATATCGACACCAGTTTCATATTGACATCTCATATCGAAATCAATTTTCACATCCAGGGAATCAAATTGACAATTTTGGCGACAACATCATATAAAAAAAAAAAAAATTCACGATAAATCGAACATTTTTCTTTGAATCAACATGTGGTCACACATCACTTCAAAGAGGGGCAAAATGTAGACACCTAAAAGTTGCACAACAAATTAAGTGAAGTTTATTCATTTAATTATCCCTATTTCTTCCAATTAATTAAATTGAGATTTAATTAATATCCCTTTTTTTCTAAATTAGCCTATTAATCAAATTAAAGATTTGATTAATATTTCCCTTCTTTTATCCTAGCCATTTAATTAAATTTACATTTAATTAAAATCCCCCTTCTAGCCATTTTTAATTAAATTTACATTTAATTAAAAATTCCCCTTCTAGCCATTTTAAATTAAATTTACATTTAATTTAAAATCCCCCTTCTAGCCATTTTAAATTAAATTTACATTTAATTAAAACCACCCCCTTGCAAAATAAAAAATGACATTTAAATAGATCAATATTTATTTAAAACTATCAAATGCAAGTTGCAACCAACAATTGAAATAAATTAATTTTATTTTAATTAATTTCTATTTTTCCCCACCCACTTGCAAAATCCTACATCCCCCACTTGCCTCCTAAACCTCTTCTAGATCCTTCTAGATTCATATAAACCCTTTTAATTAGCCTTAATCCCTCTAATCATGTCATTTCCCTAAGTTTGAGGAGGTCACTTCTCAAATTTGGAAGAAAGTCTTCTAAACGCATTTAAGACTTTATTACCTTCAACAAGCTAACTTGTTGAGGTCCCCAAATTTGGAAGGACTCTTACAAATTTGTCCCCAAAGTCTTCCTAACCATTAATGGTTAACTCAACCTTCCCCTCATAGTTAGAGACTTTCTCTCTAACTTAGCCCTCATCTAATCCAAGGGTCTCATCAAGCACTTATGGCTTTGACCCTAGTTATCCTATTAACCCTTGCACAAGAGTTTACCCCTTGGGTAAAGGCTTTATCCATGGGTTATCCACTAGCCCAACCACAACCTTACCTCCTAAGGTAACCTTCATGTCTCCTCAAGAATTTAATGCCTCTTACATCTCCTCTCAAGCCACCTCTTGTTGACCATTATCACAATTTCATTGGTGAAAATTGTAAACATGGATTGATAACTTTCAATCCTAGCCCTTGTTGAGATTATTCAATCTCAACCCTCCATTGCCCTATTTTCCCTATAAATAGAGCTCCCATTCCTCATTCTCAGGTATCAAGTCTTTTGTGCATCAAACTTATAGTCATTTACAAGTTAAGGAGCTCTCTTTGTTATCTTCAAGCATAAAGCATTCATCTCATAGCATTTTAGTTTCATTTAACTTAAATGCATACCCTTTTCTAGCTTAATTGACTCATCTAGTAGCATTTAATCTTCAATTTGGAATTAACCTAGTTTCATATCTTCATCATCTTGAACATTTAGTCTTGTATCTTGCATTTCATCTTAATCCATCATCTTAGCTTTCACTAGGATCTTAGTTGCATCCATTTTGATCTTAGAATCATTTAAATCTCGTTCTCTAGGTTGTCATCTTGAGGATCAAGTGCTCTTCCAAGTGAGGGCCACCTTGAATCTTAGATATCTTTAGAGATAGAGGAGCATGAAATGATTTTAAAGAGTTTTGATTCATTAACTTGTTTTGTTTTGTTTTGATTTCTAACTCTAATGCAATGTTTCATGTGTATGTTTGAAGTGTTCTTCTCTATTGCAGGCTGATACCACATTCCAGGCATACACTTCCAGTTGTTGCTTTGTCAGCTTGGTGGATTCCCTTGTTGCTAGTTCCTTTTCCAGCTTGGCATTTTCTATGTATAATTCATTGTGGTCTGTAGCAAGGATCACATGTTTCTTTTCCTGCTCTTCATGCTTCTTTTCTTCCTCTTCTACTATCGCCTTTTCAAAATGTGCAACATGCATTGAGATTGTTATAGACTCTAATGTAGTAGTGTCAGCCAGGGTCCTTATGATGGCATCACCTACTCTTTGCTCATTTTTGTGCAAAACAATTGGCTTTTTTGTATTTGGAGCCTTTACCCAAAGTGCAAAAGCTTTGATGGTTGGATTAAAGCCCGACCCATGCTTACCAAATTCTTGTGTATATATTGGATTGGATTGCCTCATCACTTGGTCTAATACAAATTTTTTATCTAAATCCCATATGGGGATTAACATCATACCCCTATTCTTGACCATCTCCCTCGTCTCTTGTGGGGTGCAATTAATGTTTTCCTTGTCAAAATTGGCAATTTCCTCTTCAGATAAATTCTTCAGTTTCTCCCTAAGCCAAAATAAGAGGGGTAGATAAAAGGATTATCATATGAAGGCATGCATTAATTCCTTAGACCCAATGGGAAGTGGGACCAATGAGTTCACACACCATGCTAGTTTTGGTGATGAGTGCTTTTGTTAGATGTGATGGTGACTTTTGAGTTTTAGTGTTTTATTTTTAGTGGCTTAGGATATCACTAATTTTTATGCTCTTGGATTGGTGATTTTGAATTTTGGAATGATTGTCCACATTGTTGTATTTGGGACCCAAAAACGAGTTTTGTGGCCTAGCTTGTTGGACATTTCTTTGAATATTTGGATTGCTTGGATTTGAGATAGTTCAATTTTAGGGTCCAAGTAGATTGCCAATTTTTGCTCTTTGGGGATTGTAAATAACTAGCTTCTTTATTTATATTCATATAAGATTTAATGAAAATCCAAGTGCAAACCTAGTTTTAGATGAATGAAGAGAAGTTATAAATTTGCAAGAAAATAGATAAATGATATAGAATACAAATAACAACTGTTCTGATATTGAGGATACAAAAATATATGATGCAAAGGATATAATTCAACTATATATAGGCCCTTGGATGCATGAGTCAAGGATATGACATATTCTAGATGTCATGAATTCAACTCATAATTAGTAGATCAATTAACTCAATATGACAAAGATAGAGACAAGATTCACTGAACGAAAATGATACTTAACTATTACCAATCCAAAATTGATGAGATGGTGGTGATACTTGTACATTTCAAGTCAAAATGAACGTACTTGTTTTTTAGATTTTATCTAAATAAAGATCATTAAATATTTCTAATATCCCAAATAAACTTATTTATAGATGCACAATTACACCAAGATTACATCATCAATTTTAATTTCCTTTAACTTAATATTATTAAACACAGACAAAAACAAAAAACAAAAAACACTTTTATCTCTAAAAAAATAATTCTTGAGCATTAATATAATCCAAACTTATGTGGTCCTTTGGTCTAACTAATTACTTTGGGTGAATACTCCCTTTGGGTGGCAATGATTGTTTACCCAAAAACATTGTGCAAGCTTTCCCACTCGATCTCGACCACTTTTTGACTATCTAGAGAAGGTGTTTGTCGTTTGTGATTATTGGGTGGTCGATCATTATTGTATTCTTTGAGTGGTTTCTTTCATTCTAAATTTTCTAACTTACAGTAAACATTGGGTGGTCGATCATTATTGTATTCTTTGAGTGGTTTCTTTCATTCTAAATTTTCTAACTTACAGTAAACACTGTAACTTGTCTGCACAAACATCTCACTCAATTAAATTAATATAGTTCAATAAAGCTTCCGAATTCTATCTACAACATAATAATACTTTATGTTATTGAAAGTATTTTATCATTTTAATTTAGATCTTTAGGATATTTTCTCTCTCAATTCCAAATTTTCACAGTGCCACAGAAAAGACTCCAACGGCTGTAGCAACAAAAACCAGAGAAGCTGAATTCGAGTCATGACACAATCCCCATCAAAGTATAATCAATAAAGACAGGTTTTTGTCTCTAGTTAAGATGGAGTTTTTAGTTTTTTATAAAATTGATTTTCTCTATCATCAACGTGAAAGAAATATAAAATTGTAGAGAATTAAATATAGTAAACACAAATAAATCTTGTATTGATTCCAAAGATTACATTAAATTTCTTGATTACGAGATCAAGGATCAACTGATCAGAAATCATAGACAAGAATTTATTACAAAATCTATAAGCTCTAAAGAACATAGAACAAAATCTATAAGATTTAAAGTACATAGAACAAAACCTATAAGATCTAAAAACAAGTAGCTCCATACAATAACATGAAGAATCTATATTTAACACACCTAATTTTAACTCATCCAGAAAACTACAAAAGACTCTGGTATCTCATGCAATGTGAAGAAATTACAGTTCCAACAAATATAAATTACTCCCACGATTTGATCTAAAAACTAGAAACTCTAATATTATAAATGATTGGCATCTTTTTATTATTTTAATGTAGTAAAGATCATAAAGTATCTATTGAAACAAAACCTTTAATTTTGATTGAAAAGTGTTTGTCAAAATCATTGGCTTATAAAATCAGATCTTTGCAATCATCTGAATTGAATCCTTGATGAATTCTTTGAGAAAATTGCCTGGTAAGACTCAAATTTCTTATGAAAGAGGGAGGAAGAGACACTGTTTCTAGAGCTATTTTATCTGACTGCTCATTCAATTCTTTCAGTTTCATAGCTTCAACTCGCACTCGAGTCTTTCGCCAATAAGTGCAGTATATTATCATCTGAACCGAAGCAAGCGGTATTCCAAAGAAATTCGGAACCTGGGTCAATCACAAATTGCAAAACAAATGAAATGAGTCCAGTCACAGAGATTTTACTTGTTTATAAAATTAATATATAGATTCTAAACATATAGAACTACAAATGAAATGAGCTCAATCACAGAGATTTTACTTGTTTATACAATTAATATATACAGACTCTAAACATATAGAACTTTACCATGATAAGAATATCTCTGCTCAAAGCACCATACACCAACCACAGCACACTGCCCAAGAAAGCAAACATTGAGAAGTAGAAGGACATGCACTCCACGCTCTTGGTACGATACACCACTCTCTGTATCATTAATTCAGCGTCATCGGTCATATTAAAAAGTTTATTCAAAATACTATAATTTGTAAGAAAGTATTCGATTTCTGCAATCTAAAAAATGTTATATGAAAGAGTTTACTTACAATATCTGAAAGTGGAGAACCATAAAGAATGACAGAAGCCACCATTCCAGTAGTCCCCACAAGCATTTTCTTATGGCCTACTTCTACTCCCCACATGGAAGTTACTGCAGTGCTTGCAAAAGTCACCAATACTCCTCCCACCATCAGACCCATTCTTCCCTGCCATGCAATTCATATCTTATTAACTGGAGGCCTCCAAACCCAAGTGAAATAGGAGTGACAAATATGGTGTAGTAGAAATAAGGTACCTTGGATTTAGATGGAGCAAAGTGGAGATAGATTGTGCAGAAGCATAACTGAAGGAGGAGGCCAAAAGCATTGGTACCCATTACAAGACTGTTCTCCCATCCATTGCTAATGAGAGGGGAGCCATACAAGGTATATATAAGACAATTAAAGAGGCCTATTGCATAGGGTATCCCTGACATATCTCCTGTTGTCTTCTTCATCATCACTCTCCGGAAGTTACTCCTGCACACAAATTAACTTAGTACAAAGTTAGAAATATGTAGATAGAACAAGTGCACTGCTCTCCCTTCAAAGATAATGTTCCCCTAGCTCTACTTACATAGGTGCTCCATACATGAGCAAAGCAAATGTGCTTCCTGAATCACAGACATAAAATCACAACATTCAGTACAAGTTTTGCAGTCTATGAATGATACACTTTGAAGTTGAAACCAAAGTAAGGTTAAATGCAATGCAATGACCTAGAATGCCAGCTCCATAACGTATGAATATGTTCATCATTGTGTCTCTTAGTAAGAAGAGAGTAAAAGAATGAATATATTGTAGGTTGGTCTGTTGAAGAGTGCTGCATACTTATAGCCTTGTGTTGAACGGGAACCTATGCCCACTTGTGCTTGCGACTTGAAACACTCATGCCCATGTTAGCAGAAGACTCTAGAATTTTCATTTTTAATATATATAAAAATGATATTTTAAAATAAGAATTCTCATAAAAATTAGGTTGTCTAAGTTGTCTTTAGATTATTATATAAATTTTGTAAATTAAAAGTCAAGGTAATTCATTATATTGCATAAAATATATGTTAGATTAATATGATTTGATTTTATATTTCATGCAACACGTTCAATAGAGAGGGACTAGAGTATCATCAAAGAGAGGGTTATAGACTTTGGAAAAGATCAATTCCCATTGAACCTTGAGCTAGGAGATAAGTTGTGTTAATAGTTAGTTGCCACCTTGGTTTTAGGGTTGATCATCTTGTCTTTATCAATTGTTGGTCAGTTTTATCTCGTTGTCTTGGATATTGTCTGATTAGGTATTGTACCTTAGTTATTTAATCATTATTTCTTTTCTTATTAGACAATCTCATTAATTAATTATCACATATATAAAAGAACATTGATATCAATAAACACATATTTATATCTATATATATCTATACATGCATAATGATAAGATGTGCATGTACCTACATGGTAATATATTAATGATATATTTGTAACTTGGAAGAACGTATTTATATTTGTATATGCTTTTAATGCTTCACCGACTTTATCAATCAATCATTTAGTAAGCAAGGGAAGGTCATTTTATTGGAGATGTTACTCCTTATCACCTTAACCATGATAATGTTTATTAATGAGCAATATGAATCATCGACAGTGCTAGCCGGTGCCTTGCTTTATCTTGGAAGGCGATAGAGCCATCACTTCTGTGCATGAGCTGTTCCACGTTGTCAGTTTCTTGTTCGAGGTCCTTCTTGGAGCGGTAATCACCGGCAATTCATTCATCAGGGGGTTGTATTTTTCACACAACTAACACTCAAGTCAGAGCTCATAGGGAGGACTATGGAAGCATTTGAAATTGGTTTGCAATCAGACCGTATCTCACTGTTCAATTATGGGGAAATGAAAAAGGATTATATGTTTTATCTCTGGCATTATTGTATCATTGGTTGTCATATGAAGTTGAGATACACAGAGTATTGTAGAGTGGGATAGACAGAGTTTTTGGTATTAATATGAAGTTGAGATTTCATGAAATTATTTATCGTATAACAGCTAAGTCTTTAATGAAGATAGTGAATTGAAATACCTAAGATGAAAGAAGTTAAAAACCTCTATGTTTTAAGGAATTGTAGAGTATGTATAATGATCCTTATGATTCGAGTGCAAGCACTATGTTTATTGCTTTAAGAAAACAAGCCAGTAGGGTGATGTTAATAATATCAAATGTATTCTGAATTTACTATGTCACGTCAATCTGATGTTAATAATATCAAATGTATTCTGAATTTACTATGTCACGTCAATCTGAAAAAGTTTCTCCATGTCTGATTAATCAGTCTGATCTGTGACAGTTAGTTTATGATGTCCTTGTGGTAGTAGGAATTGTTTAATTCTGTAGATAGTGTTAAACCAAGCTACCTCGAAGTTGTTAAAAGAATTAATGCTAGTTAACTAGTGCTTGTTGAAGCCAATCAGTTATTTTACTTTGGTCAAAGGAACCATATTTCTGTTTGAATTTGTGAGTCACTTGCACTCCATTCTGTTTAAGCCAAGTAAGGGTGGTGAATGTTGACAATACATTGGTGCGCATGTGATATGAAACCTTGGTCAAGGTGGCGCTGTAGTAGGCATGCAACCGTCAGTGCACATGAACAAGATAGACCACTAGTCAGAAGGTCATGCTAGTTAGGGGTATCTATAGTGTGTGATTGGCTAGTCCATGTAGGTTCTAACACCAAGCTTAGATGGCTAAATGGTAATTGATCTTTTCTTAATTTGCTTCCTTCGTGAAGGGTTGGGCCCTTCCAGACGGAAGATGCATGAGAGAGTTATAAGTCTATGGTTGGATGGAAAAGCCTTTGATGATGCTCTCGCTCTCCTAGATTATGTCAAGGCTTTTTCATCAGCAAGAAACTTATTGTGTTGTAATCTCTAGACTCTCTTCCTTTTCAATTGTATTTGAATAACTAAATTTTTTGTTGATAGTTAGTTTTCTCTTTCTGATGAAAATTAGTTAGTTAATTAATAGTTTTTTTTTATAGCTAAAATTAAATGTTAGTTGTAAATTATTTCAATAAATGTTATATCTGTTATTGTTAAGTATAATGGTTGTTGCATATAGCATGGAAGCTAGTAGGTTTGACATTGAACCTCAGGCTTTCTACCTAAATACATGTTCTAGAAAGAAAAATTGAAACTAGACCGTTGTGTTTCATAGGATGTGGATCTGATGAACACCGCGAAAGAAGGTCCAGCATCCTGTAGGTGTTTATCTTGGAAAATTTGGCTAAAAAAGATTACACATGTTGTTTGTTACCCTTTGATATAGTGACTTCAGAAGGAAAGAGGGAAATGAACAACCACCGATAAGGTGATCGTTAAAGCATCCATTTTGAAAGAATTTGAAATGAAAAT
This sequence comes from Cryptomeria japonica, assembly GCF_030272615.1. NCBI lineage: Eukaryota > Viridiplantae > Streptophyta > Pinopsida > Cupressales > Cupressaceae > Cryptomeria > Cryptomeria japonica. Next base: position 160,220,994 of record NC_081410.1, read on the forward strand.
TAAACCTGTGATTGAGAACCCACTTGAGAAGGAAATAATGATAGAAAAACCTAACAAGTGATGTGTATCTACTCCAAGATATAGGCTTGTTCCTTATTCCAAATTTAGTGACCAAGAAGAACCTATCACAAGAAGTGACAGTGACTCTTAAATAAGATTTAACGAAATTTTGTAACTATTGAGAATGTAAAACAATTTTGGCTTGAGAAATAAATATTGAATTTTGGATTGTGTACATAGCTATAGAATATCAATTCTATTATTGAGTTGTAAATGTTATAGCTTAAATAAATCTAATAAGATAAACTTAACTTCTTTTTAAATAGGAAAACAACTAGAGTATGGATAATTCTAGGAATAATCTAGGAGGTTTTGAGGATACCAATGATCCAATGGCTGTGATGAGGCAACTTCTTGATGCCATGAATAAAACCCAAACAAGGTTGGATAATCTAGAAAGAAGGTTTATGGGGCAATGAGAATCAAGAGATGAGAAATATGAAACCCAGTCCATGGGTATTTTTGATAGGCAAGAACATGCTAGATTGAGTGGACAACAAGAAGAACAATCAAAGGCCTTAGACTTTAATAACACGAAAAAACAATTAGTAGATGATATCTCAAATGATATGAAGAAAATAAAACCACCAAAATTCAAGGGCTCTGCATCTGGAGATGCTATTGAAGCATAGATCATAGAGATGGAGAAGTACTTTGAGATGAAAAATTACTACAATAACTCTAAGATAGCATGGGGGGCCTACAAATTATCTGGAGAGGCAACGACATGGTGGGAGAATAAGAAGGTAGAACTAGGACTAAAGAAGGCAAAAATGAGATCACATGGGAGAAATTTGTAGGAGTCTTTAGATAGAGATGGCTTCCACAAACGTTTTATAATAAAAAATTATTGGACTTCCAAAAACTCAAGCAAGGAGAGTTGTCTATTAATAAATACTGGGAGAATTTTACCAGATTAATCAAATACATGCCCCATATTCAACAAGATGAGAACTTTTGCGCTAGGAAGTTTTTCATGGGACTTAATCATAGGATAGGATGGGAGATAGATGTGCTTGTGCCTCGAACAATGGATGAGGCCTATGAAAAGGATGTCAAGAAGGAGGAGAGGTTGAAGAGAGACGATTCCTATTGAAATATAAATCACAAGAAGGTTAATTGGAACTAATCCTCTCAGAATTTTAATAAGAAGGGATTGAAGGGAAACAAACTAGACTAAAAGAAGGACAAGAGGGGTTACAATAATCATAAGAAGGACTTGAGGTATTTGTGAACATTAAGTGAGGACCACCTAGAGGGTGTTTCACCCATAGAGGAGATCATTATGCGAATCAATTTCTAATGAAAAGTCAGAGTGGTCAACAATAATGGAATCACTTACCTCCTCAGCATACAACATTCCAACAAAGGATTTATGTAGTAGTAGACAATGAGCAAGCTGAATACCAGGCCACACCTATAGAAAAAATATATATGCTTTACGATAATTCCATAACGATGCTGATACACACTGGCACCACTAAATGCTTTATATCTCCTAGATTAATGAGTGGATTTATTAAGAAAACTGGTTATATGGATAATTCATGTAGTATAGAATATGCCAACTAGACAAGGGCTTGAGTAGAGAAATGTTTATTTGAAGCTAGGGTTGAGCTACCGGGACTCACTATAGAAGTAAACCTATATGTGGCACATTTGGGCTCCTACGATGTGATCTTGGGGATGAATTAGCTAAAGGGGCATAAGGACATAGTGGACTATTTCTCTAAGAGGTTAGAGTGTTTACTAGATGAATTTGGAAACAAAGTATGCATTCAAAGAATTCAATATGAAATTAAAGTACGACAAATCTCTCCCATGCAGATGAATTGATGTAAGAGAAAAGGTTGATAGATGTATGCCATTAAGATGGAAGAGATTAATAAACTTAAGGAGGCCATATACCATGATGATATGATGATGTATGATGCAACCATGCATAATGGTGGAGAAGTACTGGAGAAATAAAGAAAGGAGGGAACCTTTGCAAAAGAATATCCTTACTTATAAGAATATCAAGATGTATTTCTTGAGGAATTGCTAGGATTACAGTGTTTGAATTTTCTATAGATTTAGTGCTAGGAGCCAAACCTATCTCCAAAGTTCCTTACAACATGAAAACCATGTATTTGATGAAATTGAATGCACAATTGCAAGAAATTATTTGTAAAGGGTCGATTCAACTTAGCGTGTTGCCATGGGAGCTACCATGATATTTTTAAAGAAGAAATATGGGACTTTGTGCATATGTATAGATTATCAAATATTGAACAAGCTTACTATTAGAAATAAGTATCCCTTACCCAAAGTTGATGACTTATTTGATCAATGAGAGGGGTTGCAATATTTTCCAAAATCGATTTATGGTCTGGGTCATAAGAAAACATTTAGAACAAGGTACAATCACTATGAATTTAGTGTGTTACCTTTTGGGTTCACCAATGTAGCAATGAGATTCATGAATTTGATGAACAATGTGTTTACGGATTGCTTGGATAAATTTGTGTTAGTGTTTCTAGACAACATTTTAATTTATTCAAACAATGAGGAAGAACATATTCAACATTTACTAATAGTCTTTTAGCGATTACAAGAACACAAGCCATATGGAAAGCTATTTAAGTGCACTTTCTTCCAAAAGGGAGTGCAATATCTAGGGCACATTATTTTTGCATAGAAGTAAACTTAACAAAAAATAAAAAGATATAGTGGAATAGCCTGTTCCAAGAAATATACAATAAGTAAGAAGCTTCATGGGATTGGCTAGGTACTATAGAAAGTTTGTGAATAATTTTTTCCAAATAACATATCCTATCACCGTTCTTTAGAGGAAAGGGAAAAGATTTGAGTGGATAAAGAAATGTTAGAAATCATTTGAGTATGTAAAATAGAAATTGACTACTGCACCCATTTTAAAAGCACCAAACTTGAAAGGACAGTTTGTGGTAGTTACCAATGCATTAGGGGAAGGATTAGGAGGAGTCCTCATGGAAAATGAACAAAAAATTGCTTACAAGTCTAGAAAGTTGAATCTACTATGAGCATAATTACGTACCACATGATCTTGAAATAGTAGCCATTGTGCATGCCCTACAAATGTGGTTATATTATTTAATGGGAAAACCATTCGATCTTTGATCCAATCATCAAGGTTTGAAGTACATATTTACTCAACCTAATTTAAATTCTAATAAGAGAAGATGGTTGGAACTAATTTTTGATTATGATTTTAAAATCAACTAAATCAAAGGGAAAGAGAATGGAGTAGCAGATGCCCTGATTCGTCGAAGACATTTATCATCTATAGTAATCGTGAATACATATTTTAGAACTCGAGTTATGCAAAACCTCAAAGGGGATGATTATTACAACTAGGTATATGAGGCCATTTGAAACAACCTCCAAGACCCTAGGCATAAAGGATTCAACACTAAGTTAGATGGACTATTGAGGTATCAAGGAAGAATGTATATACCGAGCTCCTTGTCCAGTTAAGGAAATTAGTATGGAAGGAAGTGCATTCAACACCATACTTGGGTCATTCGGGTGTGACAAAAATCTTAGTAGATGTTAAGCCCCTATATTTTGGGAAAGGAATGAGGGGCGATGATGTAAGATTCGTGGTAGGTTATTTTGAATGTTAGAAGGTAAAAACAAAACACCAACATATAGTAGGGGTGTTGCAACCACACGCCATTCCATATTGGAAGTGGAAGATCATTAGCATGAACTTTGTACAAGGTCTACCCATGACGAGGAGTAAAAATAATGCTATCTTAGTAGTGGTGGACATGCTTACCTAGGTAGCACATTTCATACAAGGAAATTTAACTGATGGAGTACATATAATTGCTCAAAAATTTGTACAAGATATTTTTTGACTACATGGGGTATCCAAGAAGATTATCTCCAATAGGGATGGCAGAATGACATCCATATTTTGGAAAACCCCGTTTGCAGCCTTAAGAACAGAATTAAACATCAGTTCATCTTACCATCTTGAGACAGATGGACAAACAAACTAAGTAAACTCCTAAGAATGTATTGTGTGGAACAACAATATAAGTGAGAAGAATACCTTCATCTAGTAGAGTTTTCTTACACTAATTCATACCAATCAACAATTAAGATGGAACCCTTTGAAGCGCTATATGGAAGGAAATGCATAAATCCTATCAGTTGGGATAAGCTTGAGGACAAGATAACCCTCGACCCTGAAATCCTTATGGATATGGAAGAACAAGTTAAGATGATCAAGAAAAAATTAGCAGATGCTAACAAACAACAAAAAAGCTATACTGATGTAAAGTGAATTCTTAGACAATTTGTAGTGGGAGAGAAAGTTCTCCCAAAAGTTAAGCCCTCAAAAAGTTCCATCAAGTTTGGAAAGGCATCCAAAATAGCCCTGAGATATGTAGGACCCTTTGAAGTCCTGGATATTATCAACATAGTAGCCTACAAAATTTCTCTACCACCAGTTCTTGCTTGGTTACATAACATTTTCCATGTTTCTTAGCTTAAGAAGTATGTTGTAGAGCCATCACCTCTGTGCACGAGTTATTCGACGTTGTCAGTTTCTTGTTCGATCTCCTTCTTCTTGGAGTGGTAATAACCATCAATGCATTTATGTTTTATAGCTCTTTCCTTGGCTAGTTAAGGGGTTATCATTTTTCAAGCAAGTAACACTCAAGTTAGAGCTCATAGGGAGGACTGGAAAAGCATTTGAAATCAGTTTGTAATCAAACCATAGTTCACTATTCAATTATGGGAAAAGGAAAAGGATTATACTTTTTATTTTTGGTATTATGATATCATTGGTTGTCATCTAGAATCATGCAAGGTTCAATTCTATTAGTGCTTGAGTAGAGGATCAACAATCAAAGACATCTTCTCCTAGGCATGAGCCACCTCTTTTCCTTTAACTATTTTTGAAATTTATTTTATGTCAGTGCCAATTCTCTATAGAGTATATACATGGGTTTATATATCTTAGTTTGTATCTGCATGATCCATGGCTACATATCTTGAAGGGTTAAGCATGCAGTACTAAATAAGAATCATTCATGAAGATATGCTAACTGCCTGTATACCCTTACCATGGTATTGTAGAAAGGGATAGATAAAGTCTTTGGTAATAATATGAAGTTGACATTTCATGAAATTATTTACCGTATAACAACAGTTTTTAATGAAGATAGTGAATCGAAATACCTAAGATGAAAGAAGAAAAACCTTCATGTTTTAAGGAATCACATAGTATGTATAATGATCCTTATGATTTGAATGCAATCACTATATTTATTTATTTAAGCAAACAAGTTAGTAGGGTGATGTTAATAATATCAAATGTATTCTAAATCTAATACATCCTATCAATCTGAAAAAGTTTCTCCATGTCCGATTAATCAGTCTAATCTGCGACAGTTTGTTTGTGATGTTCTTGTGATAGTATGAATTGTTTAATTCTGTAGACAAGAGTAAGCTGGTTGTTAAACCAAGTTACCTCAAAGTCGTTAAAATCATTAATTCTAGATGACTAGTGTTTGTTGAATCCAGTCAGTTATTTCTTTAGGTCAGATGAACCATATTTCTGTATGAATTTGTGAGTTAGTTGCACTCCAATCTGTTTAAGCCAAGTAAGGGTGGTGAATGTTGAAAACACATTAGCATGCATGTTATATGAAACCTTGGCTAAGGTGGTACTGTAGTTGGCATGTGAGGGTTAGTTCACATGAACTAGATACACCAGTAGTTAGAATCTGGTCATGCTAGTTAGGGGGTACTTATTGTGTGTGATTGGCTAGTGCATGTATTTTTTAACACCAGGCTCATATGGCTAAATGGTAATTGATCTTTCCTTAGTCTTCCTCCCTCATGAAGGGTTGGGCCCTTCTAGAAGGAAGACGCACGCAAGACTTATAAGTCTATAGTTGGGCAACAAATTCCTTGATGATGCTCACCCTCTCCTAGATTATACGGAGACTTGCATATATATCAACAGGAAACTTATTGCATTATAATCTCTAAAATCTCCTCCTTTTCAGTTGTATTTGAATAACTAATTTTTAGTTGATAGTTAATTTCTCTTTCTGATGTAAGTTAGTTAGTTAGCTAGTTACCAATTTTCTTTTTCAGCTAAAATTAAATGTTAGTTAAAAATTCTTTCAAATGTTATATCTGTTATTGTTTTCCTTTCTTAAGTATAGTGGTTGTTACACTACAATTACAAGGTCATGCCAATGTTGAGAGAAAGATTGAATTTGGACATATGTCTAATGATTTTATTTTTATGAAATGAAAACCTATTATAGATGATAATGTGTAGTTTTCAAATATTTAATTTTTTAAATACTAGGTTATTTTTTCTACTTTTAATAATTTTTTAATGAAACTAGTCCATAAACTTGAAATATTAGGTTTTCATATTTTATGACAACTATTAATTTTTTATGTTTCTTGCAAAAAACTTATATGAAATCAATCTACACACAAATATTTACAAAATGAATTAAAAAATAAAAATGATCAGTTTAGGTCAATTTATGGTGGCCATGTACACGAGAGGTTTTAAAAACAACAATTGGGTCAAATAAAAAATATATATTTAAAAAATTATAAAAAACTATCATCGTCAATCTTCAATATGTTACATATCTTTTCCGAAAAATATTTAGAATAATACTTTAATTTAGGTTAAAAAAGTGGTCGTACACATGCATGCTATAGTCCTAATAGGGTGACTTTTAAAAAGTGGTTTTTATACATGCCTATTAAAAAAGAATTTGTATCATCTAAGAATTAGAATAAATTACGTATTTGAAAAATAGATTCATAGTACTGTATTTTATATTATTAGTTTTTTAAAGATTCAATGCTTAAGTGCTTTAGAGCAATTGTGACAAAATTTGAAAATCGAGAAAAACACTTTTACTTTTTGCACTTTTTAGAGACTCAACTTCTTGCACCTACTCTATATTTAAGTGGTATAAAATTTATATTATTCATGTTTGTATATTTTTCTATATAGATTACACATAATATAATTAATTTATTTAGTTTCTAGACTATTTTGATTTTGTAAAATGGGTAAGCACAAAACGATGAGGGTGCAAAAAGAGGCTAACAAAATATTTTTTGGTTGAAATAATCAATAATGTGACCATATTGGGGTTCTTACCATATTAGTGTATTGGTTAAGTGGTGTTGTTGTTGTTGTAACCACCAAGGTTCAAACCCCCGCTGGGCCATTGTGACTGCAGGCTTGTGCCTTCACTAATCCAATTTGCTTGTGGGTTTGAGCCTCAACATTGTTAAATGGCAATAAGGTCCCCCATTTGTGAGCTCATCCAGTTCATAGATCTAGGTCAAAAGTGTTTCATGCGGTATTGAAGGGCGTCTTGTACCAACATTATCGATCACGTTAAATTTTTTACCCAACACTTAAAAAAAAATGTTACCACATTATAAAAACCATAATGTTATGGTTTGGTAGTGATAAGCCCAATTATCACACTACAAGTCTAAAAGTGTTAGTGTTTTTCTCCTATAAAAAGAAGAGGATCATGACCTCTAAGTTCTTCTATTTTTACCAAAGTGTCTCTATGTTATCCCACAAGCATATCTTTAATGATTTAGAGCAAATTAATTGAAATAATCATGTTATTACAACTGTAATGGTGGAAAAATGGTGAATGATAGATCAAGAGGAAAACTACCATTTCCCTCAAAGAGAGATGAGAGTTTCACTATTGATTACCCTTAAAACACTTTTCACCATGTTATATTACGAAGAGGATAGGATAATTCACTAGATTCAATCTCTCCACATGAAAATGGTAGATTGAGTTCCGAATGAATTGGGAATGTTAAGTTTATCCCCTCTTCCTTGTTGGAAACGAAAAGGGAATTGATTGAATTATGTAGTGCAAAAGTGACAAAGAATTGATAATAACTTGAAATTGGAATATGGGATGAAGTTGTGCACTTGGATCTAGCAGTAATATGTCAAGATGAAGTCACCCTGTAAATTTGAGGAAAAGTTGTCTGGACCGTGGTGGGAATGTACACAGTCCTTTGAAAATCTATGAAACGAAATGGGTTTTTCTACCTCTGCAAATGGAGCCCGAATTCGAAAGTATAGCTACACCCCTGCAACCTACACACATGAAAGAGAGGAAAATGGGTTGGGATTGGGGGTTTTCCTTTAGGTCAAACCCCAGTTTTGGAATTAACCAAGTAATGAAAGAAAGTACTTGCAAGTAGCTATAAATGAAAGACTGAATTGTAAATCACCTCAAGGGAGGTTGTGATAACAATGTTGATAGAGATGCTTGTGTGGAATTGAATGTTGAAATCAATCTTCTCTTCAATGGTTGAATCCTTGACTTGAATGCAAGACCTAGCCTTGAAGGGAGACTTGATAATGCTCAATGTTGGAAAAGAATGCTTGAATGCTTGAATGATTGAATGCCTAATCGCTTATGCAACTTGAATCTATCCAACTTTGACCTATCCAAATTACGCAAATAAGAGGATGAATGCCCCCTTAAATACATGTTAGTGGATCTTATTTTCATCACCGACCGACATCGAGGAAGTTTCTCGCCCGATGGACAACCAACATTGCAACCCTAGGAAGGGTCCTGCCCCAAAATAGGGAAGGGATAGGGGCTCAATGCCATTATCCTGGGAGGACAAGGGTGATACACCCCTGTCCAAGGGGGGACAATGGCACCACGCCCTTGTCCCACCCCTTTCTCCAGGGCAGAGTGCGGATAGGGTGATGTAGAGGCCAGGGAAGAAGTTGTTTTTGAAGGTTGAGCAATCCTTGGTCTCCGATCAGGCTAGAGGATCCGAACTCGCGTGCGTGAGGACCCTAATACAGTCAAAAATTGCTAGGGTCACAATTTCATGATACTACAACAACATGTAAGAGGTAAGTTTTTGATTAAGGAAAAAATGGGGTTTACAGGCCCAAAACCACAAAGTTACAAATAAAAGATTAAAACATGAAGTTCAACAAACAAGAAAGCTACAAAGATAAGAAGAAAAGCCAACAACAGAACAAAAACCAACAAAAAGAAAGCACAAAAAGGAACACTCTAACCTAAAGTCTTAAGAGTTTCAACCACCTCAACCTTGAGGGTGTGCATATCTTGAGAAATTTGCTTCAGGTCCTGAATCTCCAGAGGCATCGTATCCTCTTTCCTCTTCAGGTTGGCTCTGGTCTTTTTGTAGGGTCCAAAATCCTCTTTTCTGTCTTTTTCCTCTTTAAGGTCCACGATCAAAGTACCCTACTAAGTCATTTCCTCTTTCTCCAGCTTGGTACTCAAAGTAGAGGTCATTTTCTTAACTATCTTTTGACTGTGCTCCATTATAGTAATCATGATACCCCTAATCTTCTCCATTTCACCTTCCATGCACTTCATTTTTTTTTTCTCATTATCAATTTTTATTTTCTCCATAACTTAAATTGTTCATTATAAACACTCAACCATCAAGACCTTCTCCTTTTTAGTCCATAAAGCCCCATTAACATTCTGATTCATGCCTTTGGTTTCCAAATCTTCTAGCTTGCTAGAGATGACTCTGTTCTTGATGCTGATCTATTTAATCTCATGAAATACCCATTTGATCAACCAAAAATAACCAACTGCCCATTTCTTGCAATAGATAAGATATCATCAGGATATTCCTTGTCCGGTTTAAAATAATGTTCATCCAGGTTGAGGTTACTTGGGAATCTAGGGTGGTTCTCCCTATCAGTAGGTGGATGTGAAGAAAATGAACCCTCAACATCTTTACAGAAAGCAAAATTGTCATCAGGAGAGTGTTCAGAGTAGGAAATCAGTTTCTTCTGAGAAGTGTTCTCCCCTTCCAACACATGTCTTTAGAGGAACCCTTGGGACTATCTTTAGGAGTATTAGCACAAACCTCATTTTTTCTCAAGGGCATACTCTGTTTAGTTTTCTTAGGAACCTTCTTGGAAGAGGGGGTTTCCTCCTCCTCCCAATCAGAGGCCGAATCCTCATCATTCTCAGACATACTAACATCGGTAAAATAACCTTTAGAGGTCGTGATAGAGATAGGGTTGGATGGGGCAGACATTTGACTATAGTTCTCAGAAATCAATCTAATTAGCCCCACATGCATCATAGGGTTTTTACTAGAACTCTTTCTATGCATCTTAATGCTATGGTTTAAAGAACAAAACAAATAATGGGGAAATGAAACCCTCACCTTATGATGGAAGTGGTTGAGAAGGGAAAAATGACAACCTTAAACCTTGGTGAATTGACCATCCAGAGTGACATGTACTCCATGATAATTCTTAGAACTTCCCACCAAATAGTCTTCATAGTCCCAACATTTAAGTACCTACTAGAAATTTTTACAAGAGCCTCCTTCTCTTCCTCTATTTAAAAAAATTTGAGGACTACTTCATTGGAGAAATTTCTATCCCTAAATAATTTAACCCACTCCATAGAGATCCTAATAACTTCTCCAATCACATTCTCATCAACTTTTACCCTCTGGCCAAAGAGAACAATTTCACTCTCCTTCCAATTCTTTGCAAAATACTCGGTGATTTTTGGGTTTGGGCCATGAAGCTTATTAATGAAGGGGACCAATCCCCCTCTTTTAATCAGTCTCCAAATTTTGGGCTTCTTCTTACTCTTGTCACACGTAGTTAGCTCAACTCGTTTCCTACTGCCTTGCATTTTTGCAACACGATCTTTCTTCTTTGTCTTGCAGCATGAATGAAAAAAGAACAAATCCAACAATAGAGCCAAAGCACATAGAAAATGTGCCAAGCTCTGTCGCCTTTAGGTGTAATTAATGCACCTTCATGATGACAAATGAGGGTGAAGTATTGATCCTTTTACATATCAATCATCATTAAAAACAGAAGCTTTCCCATGCATGATGCCATAGCCAATTAAGGCTTTGATGTCAGATCCAAGATTGTTATAGGTATGTCACGTATGCCGTCCATTTAGCTTTACCCCCTCGTTGGTAAAAAAATCAGCTACCTAATTAGCTTCTCGATAAATATGGGTTATCTTAACTTTGTCAAAGTTGGTGAGGATGGCCTTAGCCTCATCAATCTAGCTTTTGATAGTCCAGGATGGGGGCAAATTCCCTTGTAGACAATCAATTATATTTTTTGAATCTCCCTCTATCCAAATATTTTTGAAATTGTTTTTATAGTAATTTAGTTAAATTTAAACAATTATGATTTGCATTTGTGTTGATTTAATAATTTCTATTTTCTTGTGAATTTGAACCCCTCAACATTTCCAAACTCTCATCTATTTAATAAAATGCATGGTGAGAGTCAAGTTGAAGAGAACAAACATGATAAACTCCTCAAACTCCTCTAACAATTGTGAGGCATCCTCTTGATACCCAAGAAAACATTTTGGGGAAAAATAAAACATAGTTATAAAGATCTTCAAATATTAGTTAAAATACTAAAAAAATCAAATGAAACAAAAGAAAATCAACAATATCATGCAACATAATTGGAGTCAATAATATCTCACATATATTTAGCTAATGGGAAAATAAATACATGGATAAATTATATAGAAAATTCTTTCCAATATTATTTGACAAAACTATCTTAAAAATAAGTGAAAGGAAAAAATATTATCAAAATGATTTATATGCATTATGTTTAGACCCTACAAATAATTAGCCTATTCATGTAAGTTACAAGAATTCTTGGTTCCATCTCTTTGTTGATCCTTGTGGGACCCAAGATTAAAGACATGGCATTTGTTATGATTCTCAAGTTTGAATAATTTAGAGTGAAGCAACGCATTCCTTGGCTAGTTTTCATTAATGAGTTTGCCTTGGTTATTCACAAATGTCTAAAGTTTCCTCATGATGACATTGTACATTCTATCCAAGACACTAGATACAAACCATTGGTGTCACATGGGGGTTTCTTATTTGATCATTTATGGCCTACTCCAATGTGGTGCATGTTACCCCATAGTGACTTGTTATAGAAGGCATGTTATAGATACAAGATTGGGGGATCAACACCTTCTTTAATACTTCTGAACTCTTCTTCTTCTATAGTTCCTCCTACTCAATATAATCCTTCATAGTAGTGTGATTCATCTTTCATGCCTTCCTCTTTGCGGGCTAAAGACAAGCATTCTCCATTGATTAGGATGCCTCTTTATTATAAGACTTCACAAACTCTAGTGTCGTCTTCTGTTCCTTCAATTTTGTTAGACATAGGAAGGAGGAAGGCACCCATAAGGTCTAAGTATAAACCTCATGTCTTTCAACTTCAAGTTCTTTCTCCTATCCCTCATCCTACTTTGTATGGAAAAGGAAAACATTGTTGTAAGGCTAGTTCCTCACATGCAACTCATGTTCCTCTTCCTTCCCCTAAGAAAGACTGAGGAAAGCTGCTCGTGGCTGAAACTAAAGATTATAACTAAACCTACAACATCTCATGCTCCACTTATGGTGTTTGTCCTTCCATCAGTTTCAAATGTGGAGACAACTTCATCTACAAAGTAGAATGCTTTACAACCTTCTTAGTGTTGGAAATTGACACTCATTTGGTGATCTTTGATGCTTGGTTTATGGTCTAGGGTTTTCATTGATGAAAACTCTTCTTGGAGACTCGATCCAATGGTTGTGATTCATCTTATCTGGAAGCTCGAGTTTACTGGTAAAACAGGGCATCTCGGTGATGTTTTGGTCCGGAATAATTTCCAATGATTGTGGTAATTTTGGTGGTTGATTTCATGTTCTTGATGAATGGGAAGTTCCTTAGGAAGCGTGTGAATACACTCTTTTGGTCTGGTGCTATGTTTTGTTCAAGATTCAAGCCGACTTGGAGCTACAAGTTACACTTCTTGAAGCTGACTTGGAGCTACACATTACACTTCTTGAAGCCGACTTGAAGAAAATTTCTTTTATGCTAAGACTAGATATATAAGATTGAATTGGCAATTGGTTTTGGTGGTAATAATATTGTGGTGATCTGTTTTGGTGCTATTGAGCATAGTTTCACATGCGCACTTTACTTACAGACAATCTGGTAGCTGACTAAGATGGAAACATAATATTTAGTAGAGCGAAGATAGTCAGATATTCAATGCTTAACTAGAACTCATTCTTACATTGTTAGATGCTACTTGAGAGTACATTTAATTGTATTTCCTTATTGTAATTAAATTGTAAGTCAGTGAGACTTCCCTGAAGGTTGTAGCCTTCCGAGAAATTATATTTGAGCAGTGAGACTGAATGCAAGTGCATTCCCCATCTATGTAATATTTATTTACTCCTGGCCATAGTATATGAATATTGTGGGTTTTAGCCCCATCGTGGTTTTTCCCTTTCCGGGTTTCCATGAAAAAATTCTGGTGTTGTGGATTTGTGGATTATTTGTTGCATTTTTATGTTCTGTTATGTTATGCTTTATTAATGGGTGGATAAATAATAAGTTTGTGGATTTGACTTCTAGTAGATCACTGATTCACCCCCCTCTTAGTGATCCCTGATTCTAACAATTGGTATCAGAGCCTAGTTCCTCTTAGAACTATTAACCACTTGAGGAAGATCTGGGAGATTGATTCAATGGATTCTAGTTTTTCAGACACAACTCAATGTGGCACTTGAGGATCTTGATGTAGCTAGAAATGCAATCTGTACCTTGAAGAAGAACCTAAATGTTGTCGATGAATTCATTAGTGAGCTAAATGATCTATCAAGTGTCAGTAGAGAGAAGAGGAAGGAATTAATGGACAAGTTGAAGGAGAAAGAAGATCAGATCATGGAATTCCAGGATAAATCTGATAAAGTTAACAATCTTGAGAGAGAGAATGTTGCTTTGAAGAATGAGATGCAATCCATTGTGATGAGGTTGACTAAGGAGATTGAGGACTAGAAGAAGAATGAAGAGAATCTGGCACAATCATTGAAGGAAAGAGATGATGAATGCTTCAGGCTTACCTATGAGAATGATCAGTTGAAGCTTGAGCTGACACAATCAAGAAATAATGGTCAAGAACTTGAAATAAGGATTTCTACCTTGAGGGATGAACTTGCTACTGCCAATGAATACAAAGACAAATTCAAAGCTAGTTCAAAAAGGCTTGATGAGCTACTGGAAAGTCAAAGACATGGAAAGGATATGCGAGGCCTAGGATTTGAGAAAGGTGAATCCTCCGGATCTGGACAAGGCAATGCAAAACCTGATCAGAAGAAGAGAAAGAATCCTTCGGTAAGACAACCTAATGCTCATAAATTCAATGGTAGATGTTTTACTTGCAACAAGTTTGGTCATATGGCGAGTCAGTGTAGAAGTAGGATAAATAATGGAATGATAAACAATAACAATATGATGAACAACATGAATAATGTTCCTACCTTTACTGTTCTATGTTTCATATGCAATAAGTTTGGACACAAGTCAAATATGTCTAGAGCAGTAATAAATAACCTTCTGAATAAGAGATGCTATGCTTGTGGAATGTTTGGACATATCTCTAATCAGTGTAGGACAAGACCAAATTAGATGAACTTCAGACCTATGCATAATAATGTTGTTTGCAGAGCATGCAACAAAACCAGTCATATTACAAAATTCCGCAGAAGCAAAAACAATGCTCGGTTTGACAAGAATAAATCAGATGAAAAGGGAAAGGCAAAAGTAGATGAGATTAGAGATAAACATATGAAGATGTGGGAAAAGAAGGATGAATCTAAGGTAGATAATGGATTTGTACCTGAATTCGGTGTAGAACCTTCGTTCGGTAACTAGGGATTTTGGCCTTAGGGGGAGGCAAACTAATGTAAATCTTGCAGTTGTTAGGTCCCAGGGACAACTGAGAGGGGGGGGGGAGGGTGAATTAGTTGTCTAAAAATTCAAACCAAAAATAACTTAACCAACTTTAATGCTTGATACCGGCAAACCAATCTTTATCCCGGTAGACAGTTTTATCAGTTAATTACACTACCGGTAAAGATTAAAGCATGAAATAGAAAGACAATAACATCCACAACACATAAAACCAATATTTGTACGTGGAAACCCTGTAAGGGGAAAAACCACGGTGGGAAACCTTACCCACAATCAGATAATACTACTGTAAATAGTATGTGTATACAAATGGGGTCTACACATGCAGAAAGGCCAAGCACCTAGAGCTCACTGCTCAAACACAAATAGGAGTCATACTGACTACAATTGGATGGTTAAATCCAATAAGGATGTACTTCTCAAATTTGCATCTTACTATGTTGGATTCAGTACCGGTGTAGTTATGATTGTCTTCACAAAAACCCTCCTTCAACCTTCAAATGATGTTTGCGTGTATAGCTCTGCTTATTCTCGCATATACCTTCACACAATTCTTTTTCGCATTCCACATCCAATCTTACAAATAAGATTTTACATTTATATCATAACCTAAGACCAATTTTAGTAGGTCGACTCTAAAAGATATTACAATAAAATCAATTTACAAAAACAATGTCCGATGCAATAACCAGTTCAACATGTCGGCTCAATGCAATTATAACATAAATAAATCTTCTCCATAGTGTGTCGTGGTGATCTGGAATAGATAAGCCTGCCAGTGCTTATTTTGGACCTATTTGCCAGTAACAGTAAATATGCAAATACGAAGGTGCCAATGAACAAATCTCCAAGACAAGGTGTCCAAACGACGTCTTCAACATAACCAGGTGTTTTCCATATCATTCCAGGTGATGGTGAACATTATATCCTGCCGGTGTACCATATACCGGTGACTGTGCATAAGTCACTTGCTTGCTGGTGAACATTTCCAATTCTTAAAGTGCCAGAGTTGATAAGTGTTAGTAGGTGTTGACATCAATGAAAAAACCATACCAAAATACCAACAATCTCCCCCTTTGGCATTGATGGCAACACAAGATGGAAAAATCATCAAAGTGCCAAAAAAGAAATGCCAAATACCAAAAACCAATAATCTCCCAAAAAGAGATCATAACCAGAAATCAAAATTTAGATATAAACAATCTCTCTCCAAAGTAACAATCTCTCCCCCTGAGAGTGACATGTATCTTTCTTGTGTTTTTCCATACCAATCTCTCCCCCTTTGACATCAAATGCCAAAGAGGGAGATTATTGGCAAATGCACACTCCAATGAGAAATTGTAGGTGATTGAAGGTTTTGTCATTGATGGCAACCTTGCAATCATATGACTCCGGCAAGACAAAGATACCGACACCGACATTGACAAACTCTACACCGGCATACAGAACACCGACAGTAAAAGGAAGGATACCGACACCTTGGCCGACTTCAATTTTGTTTAATATGTATTTTGTAATTAATTGTAAAATCATTATGAGCTGACATGGCGAGTTGTAATATGACTCATATATGTATGAGATCATTTTGTAATAGGAAATATATAGGAAGAAGAAAAGTGAGATAGGATGCGAAATAAGTAGACCTAATATGTGAAATATTGGTTAAGGGTTTATATTGTAGCAGAGCTTAAACCGGTACTGAATCTGGCATAGTAGATGCTAATCTAAAGCAGTACAAGACAATGGATTAATATAATCCATTTTTGTAAGTCAGTGTGACTTCTTTTGTATTTGAGCAGTGAGCTCTAGGCACTTGGCCTTCCTGCATGTGCAGGCCCCTATTGTAAGAGTAATATTCCCTTATTGGCTAGTAAGTGAATATTGTGGGTCACAAATCCCACCAAGGTTTTTCCCACATCGGGTTTCCTCGTTAAAATACTGTGTTATGGTGTGCTTCTCATGTTGTTGTTATTATTCTTAGTTACTGCATTAATTCTGGTTTATCGGTACACAGTTTTGATATGCTTTTCATGTTTTAAGTCAAGTAAATCTCTATACCAGTTAGATACTGATTCACCCCCCCCCCCTCCTAGTATCTTTGGGAATCCTAACAGCAGTACCCCTTGATGAGATCTATAGTTGATGGATTACAGATGGTAGGAATTGAGTTTCAGTTGATATCCGGGATTCAGATGGCTGATTTTGGCATTCGGTTGGATATTCGAGGTGCATTTATTTCAAAGTGAAATTAAGGTTTGCAAAGTTAAAAAGGGAAAATGCGAGAATCATTCTTCACTTTGTGAATAGTGTTTTCGAGCTGAAGAACAAGGCGATCAAGATTTTCAGGTGACCAAAGAGCAAAAGAGATCCGACGAGCAATCTAGGGCATCCATCAGTCAGTTAAGGTATTTTTTGAAGAACATTTTATGAGTTTGATTTTCTAAAAATTTGAAATGGCATCCTTGTCTTCCATTGCTACCCCTCTGGTTGTTGAAGTCTAGGATATGACCCTTCCCGTGTTCAAGAAACACCCGACAAATCCATGGAAGTTGACCCAGTTGGAGCTTTCTCTTTCATTCCACATGAAGTTTTGCACGTTGATGATGTTTGAGCCTACATTCATTGTGAGGTTGAGGAAACTGACTTTGAGGATATTTTGGATCTTTATATTGACAACATCATGGATGAGATTGGCAACCCTAAGTCAGAATTTGCGCAGTTGTAGAGAAAGGGTTTCACTCAATTTGTAAACTTTCTGACATTCGATGAGAAGGAATGGGTGAGGTATGTATTGAACAAGATCCATGCTGAATTTATATGGCTAGACCAACCATACAAGATCACTACTGATGCGATTAGGGTGATAACCTCTTTGTATCAAATCGGTGACAAGCCAGGGTTATGCAAGGTCACAAACCCTATAGTGAAAAAATTAACCGGTGTAGAATTTGATGGACGATCAATGAAAATCAACACAATCAAGGAGGATGATGTCAAATTTGCTGCAATGGCCATTGGTTACAAAGTATAATCGTCTAACTAAATGAATTATGTATCTGGTAGTGCTATCCATGTAGTCTATCAGATGGTCAAGAAAGATTGTCATTATGACATGTGTGATGTGCTATTGGAGGAGTTGATGATAAATCTGAAGAAAATCAAGCAAGATAAAAAGCATATCTTCAAATTTGGTTCTTTGGTTATCTGTCTTGCGCTCTATTTCATAAATTAGATCTCCAAAACTGGTAGAGTACAATGGGCTTTTGATAGACCAGCTCAAAAGATAAGTAGGGGCTTGATAGACTTGGCAACAAGGATAATCAGAATGCTTCTTTGTGGGCTTTCTTCAAAACCTTTCAGGACAAGATGAAACAAAGAGTCAAAATCCCCAAAGAAATTTTAAAGAAATATGAGAGGACAATCTTCTTTATGGTGAAAAAAGATGAATATCTTATGGAAGTGGTTCAACTCTGTATAGTATGGATATTTCCTATAGGATATGAAGTTGATGAAGCTACTTTGGATGCCTATGCACAACACTTGTTAAAATCTCTAGTAGACACTAAAGAAGAAAGGTTCGAAACTTGCCAAGAGAAATCAATGAAGTTGCATACTAAATTCACTGAACCAACAAGAAAAAGAAAAAATGCAAAAATAGTAGAAGACGTTCTTTTTAAAGGACACCCCAGGAGAGAGTTAGAGTTGCTAGAGCTACGAGGGATGTAGTTGAGAAAGCAAAGAAACAAAAGAATTCACCTGCTCCAGCTAAGGTAAAGGTGACAGGGCCTTCTCCTGCTCCTGTGAAGACACCTTCTGCTGAAGCAGAACCCTCCGGTCCATCTGATAAGGGTAAATGTGTTATGAGGAAGAAGCAAAAATCCCAAAGGCAATATGTAGCAATTTATCTAGTGCAATCGGAGACTAAATCATATACGGACATTCCCAAGACACCGAAGAAAGGAGAGTTTGCTAGAGTGATCCGGAAATCCCAATCCGGTAGTGACAAGAAAGAGAAGAAGGAGAAGAAGGCAAGGTTTGATCTTGTACTGGTAGGCAAGCCCAAGAGAGGAAATAAGTCAAAATCTGACTTGGATGAAGCCATAGAATCCGATAAGATGAAGACTTCTAAAATAGAGTCATAATGTTCCTCCTTAGTCTATTAAAGAATTAATTGATGAAATTATTAAAGATGGAAATTTGAAGAACATCTTTGTATGTTATGAGAATATGGATGATAAGGATCAAAGGCAGATTAAGGAAGCTACAATTTTGTACATGGATGTATTTACTAAAGCATTGGTTGAATTAGAAAAATATCTCCCTAAAGATTTATACAATTTAATTGATGCTAGGAGAAAATCTTCTAGTCAAATGGATAGAGAAATAAAGGAGAGTGAACTGGTCAATCAGTGCACTAGTATTACTATAGAGGAAATTGATAGATTGATTTTATTGGCTAATAAAAAGGAATTCATGAGAAAGCACAAAGTAAAGAGTCTAATGGTTGGTTGAGTTGAAGAAATAAGGAGAGAAACCAACACAATATGGAATAGGTTTCTTCCTGAGAATCATCTTGTAGAAACTATCCCACAAGATGAAGCCACTCAGTCAGAAAATCCTCTAGTAATTGATGAAAATAAGGAGGAAGACACTCAGGATGTTGCAGAACAACAAATTTTGGATTCTGTTGAGGTTGAGCCTACTAAAGAGAATGATAAATCAACAGAGGTAGAGGATGGTGCACCGAGTGGTGACATCGATGCACAAGAGGCCCCTAAAGAAGGCAAATTCAGACAGGTCGAAGCTGAGAAAAAGGTAGAGGAAAAACAGGAAGAACCGGATAAAGGAAAGGGTAAGGCAATAAAGACTCCAATCCTTGTCGCAATTGACACAACTAAAATTCAAGGTGAAGGAAGTTTTCCATAGTTCAATATCATTTTTGATAAACCATTCAATCAGATGTCTTCAGCAGAGAGGATGATTGTTGTTGTTGCTTTCCAAGCACAATCTCGTCAGGAGTTAGCATAGACATAATCTGAAGAGAAGAGACTCATTGAAAAATCGGTTAAAGTTTTGGAACAGGTGGTATCGAAACTGCAACTTGATGCAAACACCAATTCATCTGGTAAGCTTTAGAACTTAATAGATCATATATCCACCTAGTTTGATTCTTTGACCATGGCATCAACTCGACAAGCTATGGAGAAATTTAAAGATGCTAAAGTTCAAACATTTTTTCAAATGATTAGTAATGACAAGGCCTAGCTAGATAAGGAGTTAAAACTAATTGATGAGGCCTTAGTGGAAGGCGATAAAATTTATAAGTCTTGTCTAATTTTGGCCAATTTTACTATGGAGATAGACAAGAAGATAGATAATTGTAGAGGACAGTTAGCTCAGATTTCTCAAGCTTATGATCCTACAACTAACTTAACTGATAGTATTGAAGGATAAATTTTGAATATCATGGAGCATATTAGGAATTTTGAGAATGAGAAGGAGAGGATGATTAGGCAGACAGGTGAACTTCGGAACCTAATTGGTCCCCAGTTGGACACCGTAGTGTATCATAAGATGGACATCATTCAAAACATGTCTCAAGAGACTCCTACTGAGATTGTGGCTATAGAATTTCATGCTTATGTTTTGAATGGTTTTGTTTCAATTTTGGAGAAGTTGCGGGCATGATGGAACACATATCTTGGGTTCCTTAAGATGGCACATGCAGATATACTGAATCATGTATAGATTTGATCATCTAGTGAATGTGTATATATGTACATACCATTTTGATGCACACCCTATCTTTGGCATTGCTGTCAAAAGGGGAGAGATGAGGTGATAAATGTATAGGATGATTGTATGTATGGAGTGTACAGTTCGGTGTAATGCATATTTTTGGTTTGTTGATCTAAGGGGGAGCCTTAGAATTCTTTTATTCTTTCATCCGGTGTACAGGTTTCACAAGTTTCAACACTTAGACATTTTTTCACAAGAGTTGCCATCAATGACAAAGGGGGAGATTGTTGGCAATTGACACTCATTCGGTGATCTTTGATGCTTGATTTATGGTCTAGGGTTATTATTGATGGAAAATATTCTTCCAGAATCAATCTGGCGGTCGTGATTCATCTTATTCGGAAGTTGGAGTTAACTGGTAAAATAGGGTATCTCAGTGATGTTTTGGTCCGGAATAATTTTTAATGATTGTGGTAATTTTGGTGGTTGATTTCATGTTCTTGATGAATGGGAAGATCCTTAGAAAGCATGTGAGTACACTCTTCTGGTCCAGTGCTATGTTTTGTTTGAGATTGAAGCTGACTTGGAGCTACACGTTACACTTCTTAAAGCCGACTTGAAGGAAATTAATTTTGTGCTAAGACTGGTTATATAAGATCAAATTGGTGATTGGTTTTGGTGGTAATAATATTGTGGTGATCCTTTTTGGTGCGATTGAGTGTATTTTCATGTGTGGACTTTGATTACAGACAATCTGGTATTTGATTGAGACAGAAACAAAGTATTTAGCAGAGTGAAGATAATCAAAGATTCAATGCTTAACCGAAACTCATTCTTGCATTGTCAGATGCTACTTGAGAGTTTATTTCATTGTATTTCCTCATTGTAATCAAATTGTAAGTCAGTGAGACTTCCCTGAAGGTTGTAGCCTTCTGAGAAATTATATTTGAGCAGTGGGCTTTAGGTAGTGAGCCTAAATGCAAGTGCATTCCCCATCTATGTAATATTTATGTACTCTTGGCCATAGTATATGAATATTGTCGGTTTCAGCCCCACCATGGTTTTTCCCTTTCTGGGTTTCCACATAAAATTTTTGTTGTTGTGGATTTGTGGATTCTTTGTTGCATGTTTATGTTTTTTTTTGTTATGCATTGTTAACTGGTGGATAAAGAATAAGTTTGTGGATTTGACTTCCGATATATCATTGATTCACCCCCCCTCTCAGTGATCCTTGATTCTAACACTTAGGTGTTTATTCTTGGACCCCACCATCACCAAAACTAGCTTGTGTATGAGTGTAATCATTATCAACATGTGATAGACCATGAACGAGACTCCTCATGAAGACTAAGAATGAGCCTCCTATTTTTTATATTAAGCCTCTTCCGTCTTTTTCTCTTGAGTCTTCACCTACTTTTTCTGTTGGCAGGAGATACCATACTGGTAGAGATAAGTGTTTGGGAGTTATCATTGATGGCAACCCAACTCAAAGATTGAATCCAAACTGTATGGATTCATCCAATCGAAAGTCTGAAGTCCAATTTTGCTTGTCTGGAAAGTGGAACATAGTGGTTGACAGAGTGAGAATACTTTTGGTATAACTTTATTTTGGTTGAGTATTTTGCTTTTTAGATCTGGGAGATTTATTGTGAATATGCAATTTACCTTGTTCCAAGTTTGTGGCCTCTGATGTTAAGTTTTGTACAAGTTAGAAGATCCGGTAATCATGTTTTTGGAAAGAACAATATTCATTAGGAGTAGCGTGTGAACATTCTATGTGCGGAGCTTGCGGATCAATTTTGGTGAGTGTTTATGTGTTCGAGATCGATGAGCCATCATGTGGGAAGTGTATGGACATTTTGTTTTGGTCCGCTTAGTTGTTTTGGATCGGTTTGTGCCAACTTGGGCAACACTTTTCATGTTACGTGTTATGTGGTTTTTGACCCGACATGGAATTAATCTAATTTGATATTGCGGATATATATGACCAATTGATTTGATCATTTTTGATATTGATGGATGTATGTGGTGTGTGTATGATCGATTGTGTGCAGTTTCACATGCACAAGGTGAAGATTTGTGCTCCGGTATGTTGTAGAACATTAGAACAGAGTAGTATTGCAGAGTTGAGTAAGATATAGTACGTTGTGCTTAATAAGAACTATTCCAAGCATTTGCAGAGGCTATTTCGTAGTTCAATTTTATGTATGTTACCTTTGTAAATATTTTGTAAGGCAGTTAGCCTTCCAGGTTGTAGCCCTTATTTGTAATTGAGAAGTGAGCTCTAGGTAGTGTGCTCAAATGCATGTGCACTACCCTTATGTAATCTTTCTATACTTTTGACATAGTATATTAATATTGTGGGTTTGAATCCCACCGTGTTTTTTACCTTAACTAGGTTTCCATGTAAAAATATTGGTGTTATGGTGTTGATGATCTTTTCTTTATGTTTTTGCAAACTAATTTCCTTCATATGCATTAATTGGTTTAAAGAACAAATTGACAAAGTTAAAAATTACAGAATACTGATTCCAACATTTTCTTATACTCCTATTTTGTTTTCTACTTCTATTGTCACTTATTCTTCTACCAAATTTGTCTTTATTTTGGTTCCTTCAAGTAATCCCAATGAACCTCACCTGAATAGGGTGCAACTATTCATTACTCCCTCCATGTAACCATTACTTATTACTTCATTTCTTGATGTTCCTCCTTTCATTGATCCCATAGAGATGCTTCATGTACAAAATTCGTGTCTAGTGCGACTCTTGCTACTCATGCTAGTTCACAACACACTCTCCATCCTAGCTTTCCTAGGACCCTCAAACCTACCATGATTGATGTGAAGGTACAATATCAACTACCTAAGTGCAAGTTTGAGTAGGGTCTTGTTCTTGTGTTCTACCACAAGAAGTCTACTCTACCTTCTTCACCAACTACTAGCTTGTCATATTCTATTCTTGTGATTGAGGAGCTTTCCCTTTCTCTATAATTTCACTGCCCCACTCTCAGAAGTTGATGACAACCCTCCTATTGTTCAAAATCCTTCAGTTGAGTCACTCCACTCCTCTGAGAAGTGTATATTTTAATCTATAGAGGATATTTCAACATTGTCAACTATCTTAACAAGATCATTGATACTCACTTTGCAAAAACTATTGAAGGAAGATGTTAAGGTAATTATATCATTGGCACTTTCTATAGGCAAGATTCCTAATATTGCCCTAGCCATTGTGCCTATACAAGCTCAAACTCATTTCCCTTATGATGTAGATTAAGAGGAGGAAGACTTGTTGGATTTACTTGATTAGAGTGGTATCCTTCATGTCTTTAGATTAGAGCTTTCATGATTGTTTATGTTCCTTCCTGCTTTTTATGTTTGTATTCTCCCTTGGAGGACCCAAGACACCCTCATAGGTACTTGGATATAGGGGAAAAAATATGTTGTCAATTATTTTATTTGCATCATCATTCTTCTCTATGTTGTAAATTGATGTTTTTTTGACTTTGAGGATGATGCAAAGAGTTGGGGCATTGATGTAGAGCATCCAACACAAATAACAAAACACTCTAGGGTATCTTGATCCAAAACCAAATTCAAGAACTTCAACTTGACTCAAGAGGCATATAAAATGATTAACCACTCTTATCAACTCCAAAACACACAATATGATCATTAAGTCAAAATACAAATAGAAATCATCCATTACACAAAGCAATCACAACATAATCTTTATACAAGGACTGCAAAGGTATCTTGATACAATAACCTTACCCTTCAAAGAATAGGGATCTTCTCATTCACAATCAACAACAATAAGAACTTCTACACACCTTAGAATCACCCAACATATCATTCCTACAACCTTGATTACCTTCCACATAACAGAGAACTCTTTGTTGAAAAAAAATCAGACTTAAGACATAACTAATCATAAACTTCAAGAAACAATAACAACTCCTTCGAACATAAACACAAAATTTAAAGGATTGTTTACCAAGTAATTCCACCATATTCCACCAATCAACCCCAAACTAATTTCAAAGGTTACATTTCATCCCTACAGACCTTCATTCGAGATTTCGCATCATAAAATTCACCACAACACGAGAGAACAAATTCTTTATTGCCATGGAATACCCTAGTTCAGGGTTTCATCATTAAAAAATAGTTTTTACAAAGACAATCACAACTTCTTCAATTATTAAGCAAATTAAGTCAGACAAAAAGAAATGGAAAGAGGATTCAGAGACCTTTCCAAATCATACAACCTTTCTTCATTACGATTCCTCACATGGCCATACCAAACGCTGCAACATGACTGTTCTTGCCTTTACCAGTCTGAATTTCACCATGAATTGTAATAAACAATCATTAATAACTTTTGAAATATTGATCATGAAGACAATGTATCAGGTCAGACTTTAGATTGCCTAGTTAAAAAACTTTTCTAAAATTTATAGCCAGATCTAATGATTAAAACAAAAGTTATGAGGGTTTTATCAAAACGGGTAACCCTTGACTGAGTTTTGAAAGTTTCTGGAAAAACAATCATATCTTACCAAATAATCCACAAAATGCATAAGAAAGGATTCATCTAAAATATATTTCATTAATCTATCATTAAAAAATATATACATATCAAAATTACATCAAATGCGAGCCTCCATGGCTTTGTGACAGTCCTAGATTCCTTAAAACCTTATGACAGTTTGAGGGTTTGCTGGATAACCTTTGTCAAATCCCCTCCAAATTGCTCAACCCCGTTGATCTCAACCAAAAATGGTTTTATAAACCATTACAAACTAATTTCAACTCCTTCTAACTTATCAAACCAACTCATGACCGATGGATGCCATTTTACATCTTTTTTTGTACTTTTGGCAATGTTGCAACTTTGCAATTTTTACAATTTTTTGACAAATTACCACTACACTTGACCCTAGCCTTCATGGACACCCCTAAAATGTTATAACGGATTAAATTTTCTCAATTAAAACATTTCAAACCTTTTTGGATGTTCTTCACACTTTGACCACAATTGACCCTATCAGGACCTATTAGGTCTCTTGGCACAAAAATGACTCATCAAGCCTTACAACATGAATTGTTTTGATACAAATGGTCTTTTGTGACCTTACAATCATTAATGAAACATTAAAAATAAAGAAAAATGTGGTTTGTCTTCATGATACATCTCCATGGCCAGGTGCCCCCGCACCAGACATGCAGACTTGACTTGGTTTTTCCATGTGATATTTCTTCCTTTGTACTTTAATGTATCTGGGGATATGATACATATACTTACCTATTAGGAATCATAATAGCCATATATACTTGGATCCCCTAGTGTTATTATCTATTCTCTTGTTGATATTGTGAGTATTCTGTATTATTCTTTGGGATGACATTCCATGAATACATCTCAATATGTGTTTCATGACGTAACACCACTTCTCCTTAAAATGACATGCACTCCTCGGAGTAGCTACACAAATCATTTTATAAGGGGGGGCTATCATTATCACATTTTCACATTACACTCTTACACTTTCATACTTATTCCTTAAAATATGTCTAATTTTAGTTTGATTATTGCACATGTGTAGTTTATTGACATATTTTATGTGTCAAAGTGATTTTTGGTGTCTATTTGTTGCCTAACATGTTTGTGGTGAATCTATAGATCAACATTGTGAGACTCTTCCTTGGGAGCAAGTGCACATAGATGAATGCTTCTGCATCCTATACACATCTTGGGTAAAATTCTTTCAAACACTTACCACTACTTTAGGTCACACATTTATTAGATAATATATGATCACTAAAGTGGGGGAAAAATGTAATGTCATGCATATCTTGCAATTTCACATCACATAAACCTCCTCTTTAGATCAATAAAAAATAATTGTGCAATCAAGCTATAATTTAATTAAACTTGCTCATGTTTGATGAAGTAGCATTGGTTTTGGACCCCTAAGTTTGATTTTACCTGGATGAATGCACTATCTGTAGACATCCATGTGATGCACTAGTGAACATTTTGTGGCTCGATTGATTATTGGAGCATTACACTTGCTGCATTTTGATAGGCAATGCCCCTGTTAGCTTGCTTAAGAATCACAAATGAATCAAGACTTTCCATACTCAATTTTGTACTTCTTATTTGGCTCTCTCCCACTCTTCTAGCATTCTCTTGCATTCTTCTCTATTTTTCTCACTCACATATAACAAAATACCATTCTCTTGAAGCTCTTATTGTTATACTATCAACTATGTTGATTCTTTGAAGACTACTCTTCCTCTCTTGTGGTATTGGTGTGGAGACAACAAGTTGCTTTCATTCAAATTGTCTTCCTCTACTATGAGGGACTAGTAGCTTGCATCTTTGAAGCATTCTTTTAAGTTTTCTATATTGTCTTTCATTCAAAGTGTATTTCTCTCCTTTGTGTCTCTTTTCTTTTCTTTTCTTTTTATCAATATCCATCTTGGCTATTTGTAGAACCGGAAACACTAAAGTGGGAGTTTGACTAAGGTGAGACCCTAAACAACCACCCCAACCTTCTCTTTGGTCTCTTGTGTGCATGTTTGGAAGAAGCTCGCTTTGGAGAAGCTTATACAACTTTTTGACTAATGGGTGATCTCTTATCATTTTCTTTCTATCTCTCTATTTAGTTTAGTTTAATATATTACTACCATTATCTTTTATTCTATCACAAGATGGTATTTTCCATCCTCAAAATTTGTGTAGAGGCTATACTATTGTTTCTCACGATAATTCTTCTATTTTTGTCTTTACGAGACATCACATCATGTTGTCTTTTGCATGTTGCACAAACATCCATGACAAAGAGCTAGGTTGACTATTCAAAAAACCTCTATCACATGCACTTTTCGTTTCTAAGATCATCACAATTTTATTTTTCTTTGTGCTCAAAATATAACTAGAAAACTTATAAAAATCTCCTCAGTCAATTTATAAGTTCATAATTAATTTGATAAATTAGAAGGTAATAACCAATTTTGATTTATTTGAGTGTATAGTTGGAAGATGAGCTCTCAAGGGATAGTTATCCTTTTGTAGAAGTTCACTTTTCTTACTCTACACGAGTATTTTAAAGTATTTGGGTGCATTGCTTGGGCACACATCCCTAATGAAAATAGGAAAAATTAGCTAGAGAAGCCTAAATGTTTGTGGGTTATAGTAAAAAATCAAAGGCTTATAAGTTGCATGGTTTGGAAACAAAAATAGGTATTTATTAGTAGAGATGTACAATTTGATGAACATTCACAAGTTGTTATATTGTCTTTTCACTCTAAAAACAAACACTTTCAAGTATATATATATATATATATATATATATATATATATATATATATATATATATATATATATATATATATATATATATATATAATATTTATGATCATTAAAAATGAATAATTAATGCTTGTGGTAGCCCTTTTTTTTATAGGAAGGAAAGATTAGAGAGGACCATGCGAAAGGATGTAAACTTCAAGGAACACAAGTGCACTCATGACAAAAGAAGGTCAAACTTGAGAACTTGTGCTTGTCCCAGAGGGTAAGAATGTTATTGACTACAAATGAGTATAAAACAAAATTATAAATAAGACAATTAAATTAAAAAATACCAAAACTAGGTTGATGGTTAAGTATGAAGAATTATTATAAATGTTTTTCTAAACTTGAATGTCATTACATTTATAATTATAATTATAATTATTATTATTTTATATGTCAAATGGATATATAAATTTTTTTTTAGTGGAGATCTACATGATGAAATGATCATAGATTAATGAACACACAACTAATATATTATCAAAAGTAAAACATAAGTTAATGGTGTTTGAGTGGAAGTGAATCATTAACTTTCTGTCAACCTGCTTTTGACTCTGTTCGACTGCTTACGTCATATTCCATACATTTTTGTTCGTTGAATTTTACATGGTTTTCAGATTGCCATATGTATGAATGATGGAAGGAAGGTGAAAAGAAACTGCAATTTTTTTGTTTTATTTTTTATCTTTTTAATATCATCCGTACGTTTTAAAGAAAACAAAATCCAATCACCCAAATTTGATATCTTGTTGCAGGATAGATTTGAGAAATTAAGCCTGCACTTACTTCCATTATCAGTGATTTTTTTGTACCTTGAGTGCACTAATATTTATTTTATTCTTATATTTTATCTTCTATTTAACTTTAGGGTTTTTGGATTTGATTTTAATTCTCTAATAGATTTGATGTTATATATTGATATTTAAAGATATTTAATGTATAATTAATTTGTAACACTTGTAAAAATATCATCTTGCGTCATTTATATCATAGAAAAAATTATCTTTGGAATACTAAAATGTACATATGTCATCATATGATGGAGTTTGTTGTCTTTAATCATTAGCTTAAGGTTGTACAACCAATCCTTAAACCGTAAACCCTAAACCCTAAACTATCAAAACCAAGAAGAATTCGATATTCAATAACTTCCTCAAGTATTTCTAAATACCACCAATTATTGCACATTCTTTGATATCAATGATTGAGGTGACATAAGTTGTAGATTTGTAAAGTTAGTCGGATCAATCTTGCGAGCTACAAAATATTAGGTCATTTGAGACACATGAATTCAATATATGACGAATTCCATAGTTGTTGAGAATTGAGATGGTGATCATATTATATTGTTAATTTTTGTTTTTTTGCATCAAGATGACTAAATCCCATACGACATCATCAAGTATTATTCATTATTATTTCCAAATCTAAACAAAATGTCTTTCTTTATTTAATTTTTTGTTCATTTATTGCAATTATCAATTCTTGACCGCTTTAATTAATCTAAATTATTTTATATTTAATTATAAATATTTATTTAATTAACCTATATACAAAATGAATTTTATTCCCTTACAATGTTTAAATATAGTTAAACTAAATTGTACTTAATCTATGGTATTAAAATAAGTTTATGAGTGTTGAGACCACTTTCTAAGAATTATCACAACAATTGAATTTAGTGTTTGACTAGTGAACTATGTGATATTTAAATACTATTAAACAATCAATCCTCATGAAGAAAACGATATTCTCATTATAATTTCAACCTCCTCTCATTCTATTATAAACACTATTCTTATCACACGCTTACTGCAAAACTATTTTATTATTATTATTGTTAGAAACCAAATAAAACTTAAAATAACCCACTAATGATGATCATGATCATACACTCTCCCCAACTATTATAGTTACTTCTTAATGGCTTTGACTTCTTATCTTATATTTTGATTTTTGGAACATGACTCATGTATAAACTTCAAGATATGACTTCTTCCACCTACTTCTTTTATATAAATATATGTAATATTATCTTTTTATACAAATAATATATATTTTTATTTACAAAAATAAAATAAAATAATTTAAATTACTCGATATGGTCATTCATATCAGAGCCATAGTCATGCACTTTATAGTCTCATTAGAAAAACCAATTCAAGAGGAAAAAAAATTGTTCTTGTAATTGTTTGAATATTTTATGTTCACTCTTGTTTGGTATATATATGTTGTATTATTATCTGTGAATAAAGTTTAGTATTTAGGTCTGTTTTTGGTGGTGGTCTATTTCGTGCCCCTGTTAGTTTGTTTTTGTTGGGGCTTCGCCTTGCAGGGTTGTTTTGTTTCTGGATGTTCTTGGACTCTTCAATTTTTTGGCTTTTATGCTTTATATGTAACTTCTACTTTCTTATATTAATATATATATTCATGCTATATGCCTTTTATCAAAAAAACAAACATAAAGCCTACTAATGGATGAGGTGGATAGTCGAAACAAGATGCATTTCAATGTTTGTAGGAGCCACCTACAAATAAAAATGCCCAATCCACCTTGAATTTGATGAAATGAGTTGAAATATACAATTAAATTATTTCAAATCTCATTTGAGGTTGTCTTCTTACAAGTCTTTAATGAGGGTTGATGGCTACTAGAAAAAAGTTTTTAAAGGTTGAGTAATGTATCTTTTTTGTTTAAAGGAAGCATCATTTTTAGTAGAGGATAAATTAAATTAGTTTGCGAGTTGTGTTTTTATTTTATTTTAGTTGAAATAAATTCAATAAGATTCATATGTGCATAGTTCACATTACAATGTTAGATTGTGTAAAAGTTTTTTATTGGAAAAAAGTCAATAAGATTCTATAAAGTGGAAAATTAGAGGCTTAGCAAACGCACTACGGGGAAAGGAGAATTCACTAAGCTCAATTTTTACTTGGGGAAATTTACATTCAAAAGAGGGGGATGAATCTACTAGATCCAATTCTAAATGACACAAGGATCGAATAATAAGTAGATTGATTGTGTTTGGAGTGTATTTGACCCTCTTTTGTAAGTTGAATAAGTGCTGAAATTGAAGACAAAGTAAGTGGAAATAGTGAGCTACAGATTTGAGATTTTGTCGTGCACCTGGATCTGAGAAGTTTAAGATTATTCAGATATGCTTTGCGAAATCTGCCAAAAGTTACAGGGACTGTATGTTTGGACCAGGTCGCCCTCCTATCGGTCCTCTTAATTTTTCGCACGTCGAAAAGGGTTTTTTCGTCTTTGCAAATAAAGCTCAATTCCATAAGTACAACTACACACCTACTTCTTGCATACATAAATACGAAGAAAGGGGTTGGGAATAGGGGTTTTCCTAAGTCAAACCTTGGTTTGGAATCAACCTTGAAAGAAATACTGCAAATGCTTGGAATAAACGATGAAAAGTAATACCTTCAAATCTACAACAAATGATGATGATGCTTTTCTTCTTAGATGCAATCACATATGTTGTATGAAATTGCATGGACATGACAAAACCCTAACATACGCATATGGTTGCAAATGAATGATGTAATAATGGTCCAATGAATAGATGAAGAATATGAAGCCTTGAGAAATGCTTGATGAAGAATGCTTGATGTAGTCACTTTGTCTTATGATCACTATCATGTTCTTGCGTTATCATGTTATATCAAATGAGAGGGGAATACCTCCTTATATACTTGCATGTCGTTAATTGTTTAATTTTTTGACATAGGACGACATTGGGGATTTATTTCTCTCTCAAATTTGAGATAGGGCATAGGGACCAAAATAGGTCCTGATTAGAGAGGACCAGGGCGTGGCTCCCTTGTCCTACCCTAATTTGGGCCAAGAACAAGGGGCTGTGCAAGTTGTAAGATACAAATATGAAGCTTGGTTGCATAACAGAGGCATAAACGGGTCCCGATTAAGCATGGGGATGAGACCAATAAGGTGAGGGCCCAAAATGTGGTCAAAATTGCAAAGGGTGCAATTTCAGCATGCTACATTTATCTCCCACTTTAGTGGGAGTATAAGATTACACAAATACTCATGGTAAAGTAAAAGAAGAGAGACGAGGAAGATGAATGCAGAGAAAAATCACAAGGAGTATAAGATATCACTAATTTTGAGGAACTAAGCCCCCAATCTTAGGATCTTAACTCACTCAAACATATGCAAGGGTACACATAATAAAAAAAAAGATAAATAAAGACAAAAAGAGAAACAAAGGCAAAGACACAAAGGAACACAAGACTCAAAAACTAAAGACCAAAAACAAGACCTCAAGTCAACTAGCCGAAGAGACCTCGATATCAAAATGTCTCAATCACTAAAGTCATTCTTAAAAATGCTATCTCATGAACACAAATGATCACATAAAAGAGAAAAGAAAGCATCATCCATGAATTATCAATAGTAAAACTATGAGTTCATGAGAGGAAGAAGAGAGAGAGCATGAATTCACACTAGATGTGTTTATCCAGGTGATCCATGAGTGTTGGCATATGTGCAGAGTATGTTGACATGATGATATTGTATGTTGTCATTGATGTAAATATGATGAAGAGTGAAGTGGTATATTGAAGTCAGCACTTGCAAGAGAACCGGTATATGTGAAAAAGTGAAGCAGTATGTTTGTCCAAGAGAACCGGTATGTTGAAATGTGAACTGGTATATGTGAAAATATGAACCTGTATACGTGAATAAGTGAAGCGGTATGTTTGTCCAAGTGAACCAGTATGTTGGAATGTGAATCGTTATATGGAATGTTTTGTATCAAGGTTTCATATGGTATGACTACCGGTCGGTAGTCTTAGCTTCAGGGTTTCCGGTTGATGTGTTCTATGACTATGGGATTCAACTGATGACATTGTGTTTTGTGCTAGCATTGTAATGAAGAATAGATTGTGTTTCCACATCAGCTCTGTGCGCTTGAAGGATCTTGCATGAAGGAGATTTATCCTATCTACCTTGGGAATGTGCGAAGTCTCTGCAAACGGTGGAGAACTCATGATGGGTTATTGCCTCCAAGATTCGGTGAAGAACGAATGATGGAGAACATCTTGAGATCTGTTCAAGACCATTGTATTCAAAGCAAAGTGTTCAATGGTCAAGATTGAACCGACTGAATTGCTCAACCTAAATGTTTAGGGTTTAGGGTTTATGCTACCGACCTATCTGTTTCCTATAAGGTCGATGTTGTTTTTTCAAGTTGAGGTTGTTGGCAAATGTTGTGTGTGTATCTAAGTGCAAAGATACATAATTCTTGCTAGACCAGATATGAGAATAGATACCTGTAGAGTGTGAGTGGAGAAGGAAGGAACTGAAGCGGATCTGCATTGACATTGAGTGCTGTTATTAGATCATTGTAATACCTACCCGTTGACCTCTAACCACTTCAACAATTGGAAAATCCCTTAATAGGTTAGCTTTAACTGGCTTGCTATAAATCCTTTAACAGGGTGACTCAAAATCACTGAGTTTTAAAAAATCCTCTAACAAGGTAACCTTTAACCGGGTTTAACCCTTAACCGGATATGTTAGCCATCCCTTAAATCGTAAACCCTAAACTATCAAGGCCAAGAAGAATTTGATATTCAATAACTTCCTCAAGTATTTCTAAATACCACCAATTATTGCATGTTCTTTGATATCAATGATTGAGGTGACATAAGTTGTAGATTTGTATAGTTAGTCGGATCAATCTTGTGAGCTAATATTAGGTCATTTGAGACACATGAATTCAATAAATGACGAATTCCATAGTTGTTGAGAATTGAGATGGTGATCATATTATATTGTTAATTTTTGTTTTTTGCATCAAGATGACTAAATCCCATACGACATCATCAAGTATTATTCATTATTATTTCCAAATATAAACAAAATGTCTTTCTTTATTTAATTTTTTGATCATTTATTACAATTATCAATTCTTGGCCGCTTTAATTAACCTAAATTATTTTATATTTAATTATAAATATTTATTTAATTAACCTATATACAAAATGAATTTTATTCCCTTACAATGTTTAAATATAGTTAAACTAAATTGTACTTAATTTATGGTATTAAAATAAGTTTATGAGTGTTGAGACCACTTTCTCAAAATTATCACAACAATTGAATTTAGTGTTTGACTATTGAACTATGTGATATTTAAATACTATTAAACAATCGATCCTCGTGAAGAAAACGATATTCTCATTATAATTTCAACCTCCTCTCATTCTATTATAAACACTATTCTTATCACACTCTTATTGCAAAACTATTTTATTATTATTATTGTTAGAAACCAAATAAAACTTAAAATAACCCACTAATGATGATCATGATCATACACTCTCCCCAACTATTATAGTTACTTCTTAATGGCTTTGACTTCTTGTCTTATATTTTGATTTTTGGAACATGACTCATGTATAAACTTCAAGATATGACTTCTTCCACCTACTTCTTTTATATAAATATATGTAATATTATCTTTTTATACAAATAATATATATTTTTATTTACAAAAATAAAATAAAATAATTTAAATTACTCGATATGGTCATTCATATCAGAGCCATAGTCATGCACTTTATAGTCTCATTAGAAAAACCAATTCAAGAGGAAAAAAAATTGTTCTTGTAATTGTTTGAATATTTTATGTTCACTCTTGTTTGGTATATATATGTTGTATTATTGTCTGTGAATAAAGTTTAGTATTTAGGTCTGTTTTTGGTGGTGGTCTATTTCGTGCCCCTGTTAGTTTGTTTTTGTTGGGGCTTCGCCTTGCAGGGTTGTTTTGTTTCTGGATGTTCTTGGACTCTTCAATTTTTTGGCTTTTATGCTTTATATGTAACTTCTACTTTCTTATATTAATATATATATTCATGCTATATGCCTTTTATCAAAAAAACAAACATAAAGCCTACTAATGGATGAGGTGGATAGTCGAAACAAGATGCATTTCAATGTTTGTAGGAGCCACCTACAAATAAAAATGCCCAATCCACCTTGAATTTGATGAAATGAGTTGAAATATACAATTAAATTATTTCAAATCTCATTTGAGGTTGTCTTCTTACAAGTCTTTAATGAGGGTTGATGGCTACTAGAAAAAAGTTTTTAAAGGTTGAGTAATTTATCTTTTTTGTTTAAAGGAAGCATCATTTTTAGTAGAGGATAAATTAAATTAGTTTGCGAGTTGTGTTTTTATTTTATTTTAGTTGAAATAAATTCAATAAGATTCATATGTGCATAGTTCACATTACAATGTTAGATTGTGTAAAAGTTTTTTATTGGAAAAAAGTCAATAAGATTCTATAAAGTGGAAAATTAGAGGCTTAGCAAACGCACTACGGGGAAAGGAGAATTCACTAAGCTCAATTTTTACTTGGGGAAATTTACATTCAAAAGAGGGGGATGAATCTACTAGATCCAATTCTAAATGACACAAGGATCGAATAATAAGTAGATTGATTGTGTTTGGAGTGTATTTGACCCTCTTTTGTAAGTTGAATAAGTGCTGAAATTGAAGACAAAGTAAGCGGAAATAGTGAGCTACAGATTTGAGATTTTGTCATGCACCTGGATCTGAGAAGTTTAAGATTATTCAGATATGCTTTGCGAAATCTGCCAAAAGTTGCAGGGACTGT
Organism: Cryptomeria japonica; assembly: GCF_030272615.1. Taxonomy (NCBI): domain Eukaryota; kingdom Viridiplantae; phylum Streptophyta; class Pinopsida; order Cupressales; family Cupressaceae; genus Cryptomeria; species Cryptomeria japonica. The sequence continues at coordinate 160,256,646 of NC_081410.1, forward strand.
ATGTTTGGACCAGGTCGCCCTCCTATCGGTCCTCTTAATTTTTCGCACGTCGAAAAGGGTTTTTTCGTCTTTGCAAATAAAGCTCAATTCCATAAGTACAACTACACACCTACTTCTTGCAAACATAAATACGAAGAAAGGGGTTGGGAATAGGGGTTTTCCTAAGTCAAACCTTGGTTTGGAATCAACCTTGAAAGAAATACTGCAAATGCTTGGAATAAACGATGAAAAGTAATACCTTCAAATCGACAACAAATGATGATGATGCTTTTCTTCTTAGATGTAATCACATATGTTGTATGAAATTGCATGGACATGACAAAACCCTAACATATGCATATTATTGAAAATGAATGATGTAATAATGGTCCAATGAATAGATGAAGAATATGAAGCCTTGAGAAATGCTTGATGAAGAATGCTTGATGTAGTCACTTTGCCTTATGATCACTATCATGTTCTTGCGTTATCATGTTATATCAAATGAGAGGGGAATACCTCCTTATATACTTGCATGTCGTTAATTGTTTAATTTTTTGACATAGGACGACATTGGGGATTTATTTCTCTCTCAAATTTGAGATAGGGCATAGGGACCAAAATAGGTCCTGATTAGAGAGGACCAGGGCGTGGCTCCCTTGTCCTACCCTAATTTGGGCCAAGAACAAGGCACTGTGCAAGTTGTAAGATACAAATATGAAGCTTGGTTGCATAACAGAGGCATAAACGGGTCCCGATTAAGCATGGGGATGAGACCAATAAGGTGAGGGCCCAAAATGTGGTCAAAATTGCAAAGGGTGCAATTTCAGCATGCTACATTTATCTCCCACTTTAGTGGGAGTATAAGATTACACAAATACTCATGGTAAAGTAAAAGAAGAGAGACGAGGAAGATGAATGCAGAGAAAAATCACAAGGAGTATAAGATATCACTAATTTTGAGGAACTAAGCCCCCAATCTTAGGATCTTAACTCACTGAAACATATGCAAGGGCACACATAACAACAACAAAAAAAAGATAAATAAAGAAAAAAAGACAAACAAAGGCAAAGACATAAAGGAACACAAGACCCAAAAACAAGACCTCAAGTCAACTAGCTGAAGAGACCTCGATATCAAAATGTCTCAATCACTAAAATCATTCTTAAAAAGGCCATCTCATGATCACAAATGATCACATAAAAGAGAAAAGAAAGCATCATCCATGAATTATCAATACAAAAACTATGAGTTCATGAGAGGAAGAAGAGGGAGAGCATGAATACACACTAGACATGTTTATCAAGGTGATCCATGTGAAGAATAATGAGAGAAGGAATAGACTACTTTCCCCTAGATGTTTTTATCTAGGTGATCCATGGTGAGAAAAGGAGATGGATAACTTTCCCCTAGATGTTTTTATATAGGTGATCCATGTGGGGAGGAGAGTAAGAATAGTTTAGCTGTTTTTAGCTAGTTCCACCCATCCTCGTGCATGTGTGCAAGTGATGTTTGGTTTCAAGTGTATAGCACCTCGTGCAAGAGTCTTTTCTCTATTTTTGAGTGTGCTTCAATCTATTCAGGATATGCAATGTAAATGCGAATTCCAAGGGGCAATTGTGTGTGCAAATGTGTAAATGCAAAGTGGCAGATACATGCCAAGTTTTGAGGCCATCCCGTTTGAGACTTTGCTATTTTTGGTGATGTATAACCCCATCTAAGACATATATCAAATGTCATGTCTAGTTTTGAGTGTGAAGCATCTTTCTCTAAGAGTTTTTACTCTGATTCTGAGAATGAATACCCTGTTTAAGACATGCAAAAATGATATGCAAGAGCATAGTATGATATGGTACAAGGGGAGCGATGTTGGTGCCCCTCCTTAAGATGTCAACATAGTTTCATGCTGATGTCTTAAGGAGGATAGAGACAAGGATACCTTACCTTTAACACCAAGGAGATATCCTTTATGCAACAATGTCATAAATCCTAAGCTAGAGAGGGAATACTCTTAAAGCAAGGATAAGATAGCTGACAAAGAGATATCTTGCAACAAGTGTAAAGGAGATCCTTGGAGGAGAAGATATCTTTTCCCAAAAGACATCTACCTTCAAGAGGAGATATCTTCAACAAACATAACATCTTCTACCAAAAGAAAGGAAGGATAACAAGAATTCATACCTTCCTCCCATTGCTAGGTGAAAGGGATTCTTGATGAAGGATGACACACTTTTGACCCAACATGAGGGGTACATTTATGATATATACATTTCCAAGTAAAGAAGAGGTTGTAGCCAAGGACTTACACCTCTTGTATAAGAGATAATCCTTGAGCAAACAATATCTTTAGACAAGGAATGATACCCAATCATGAATAGACACCACTACACAAACAAAAAAGTAAATTCTTAGAGAAGAGAGAGAGAGGAGGAGAAATCAATCATTTCCCCCCAAGTGTAAGGACAATGAGAAAAATTACACAATATTCTAAGGAGAGATTATGCATAAGGAAATGCACAATATACTCACATGGATAAATATCCAATGTGAGAAAATACATTAGTTTATGTAAAATACATCTCAAAAAAAGTGGCAATCTTGAAAGAGAGAAAGAGAGAAAGAAAGAAATATCACATATTCCCCTAAGGAGGGATTATTCATAAGAGACATACCATTGGAAGAAATTCTATCAACACATGAAAAATGAAACCCCTAAAGAGAATAGTGATACATTAGAAATAAAGAGAGAGGGTGAAAAAGCCATCCTTGCCCCCCCAAGAGGACAAAGAGGAAAATTACACATCTTCTAAAGAAAGGTTATTCATAAGAGATGTGCTACTTCAAACAAAGAATAGGTCCTAACCAAAGAATAAACATGTGCTCACATGAAGGATAACTCTATACAAGAAAGGATATAAAGTGATGAATAACACCACACAAAAGAAGAGGTAATTTTCAAAGAGAAAGGACGAGGAAGAAGAAGGTTCAAAAAAGTTCTCTAAGGGGAGATTATTCATAAAAGATACACCATTTCAAGCAAGAAATAAGTCCCATCTAAGGAAAAAATATGTGCTCGCATGAAGGATAATTCCATGCAAGAAAGAACATCAATTTATGAATAATACAATCACAAAGAAAATAGTGAAACCTTAGGAAGAGGAGAGAAAGAGAGAAATTCATGTTTTTTTTAGGCAATGGTGGCAAGCCACTTTATATTAATATTAATATATGATATTACAAAAACTGGTTCAAAGAGCATACCGACAGGAAAGAACTAGCAAGAAAACCTATGATTATAGCTCGTTTACATCAAGTACATGAACTATATCTTGAACAAGACCAAAGTGACATATATGACTAACCTAATATTAAACCTAACCCATTTACATTTTTCAAATTTACAAGTCATATGGCCAATTGAAGACAATTTTGGCCAACACATGAGATAATTGCATACAAAATTGCATACGTGGAGAGACAAAATGTATGCAAGGTATATCAAATGGCCAATACAAAACAATTATGGCCAATCCGAGAGATAATTGCATACATGAAGAGCCAAAATGTATGCAAGATCCATATGCATGATTAGAAATTCAATACATGACACAATTGAAAGATAAATGTAATATATTACTCCTCCATGGATTGGATTTACACTTCATTTTAATCTTGATTCTCTTGCAAGTCCACATTAGCATCCGTAGGCTGAGCAAGAGGGGCGGTTCTTGCATTATAGTCCGGTTGTGGATTAACTATTGGAGACTGATAAGCCTAACCATTATGCTGTGCTTGTACTTACCACAAGATATTTGAAATTGAAGAAGCACCACCTCTAATGAAAAAGATTCACCAATTAAGTTCACTACTTGTGTCATAGGGTGAGGAGCAACATGAGGTGAGAGGAGTTATAAGGCACTACCTTTTCACCTGGAAAGAGAGCAAGATTTGTTGAAAGACATGTACAAGCATGATTATATTGTTCTTGAACAAATTCATTAAATGCCTTACACTTTATAAGAGAATGAGAATAATAATTATGAAAAATATAATATGAATCATCTTTCTTATGCTTATAATTGTAATTAGGTCTAATGAAAGGAGAATAAATATTCTTATCATACTTCAATCTCCAAAAGATTCTAGTTACTAATCTTTCTTGATCATTAATAGATATAGGTTTATTATTTTGAGATTGAGGACAAGAGTTGTTATTAGAAGAGGAAGGATTTGCATCCATGATTTTAACTTTACCGCTATCGATAAGTTATTTTATTGAATTTTGAAAATCAGGACAATCATCGACATGGTGATCATGGGTTTGATGAAATGAAGAAAAAAGATTTTTTTTGAAGAAGCTCTTGTACAAGCACTAATGCCTTGTTGTCTTGCAAGATGATTTTTGAATACTTGAATCCTAAGGGGATCATTCATAGGAGATTTATTATCATTTCCTAGGCCTTCTATGGTTATTTGTGTAGGAGGGTTTATAGGGACTCAAATTCCTTGTTCGAATTTTCCAAGTCCTTGTTCTCTAAAACCTTGTTTTGATATTATGTTGAAGCCACTCCTATAATAATATTTTAATTAAAAAGGTAGGGGAACATTATAATAAATTTATTTGAAGTTTGTAGTGTAAGGATGTTTAGAAGGAATGAAAGGATTAGTATATGAAGGAGGAATATCTTGTAAAGAAGGATTTTCCTTTCTTTCATCATGCATATCCTCTTTGGTAGATTGGGAAGGAATATCCTTATCATCTAAGGCCTCATCTTTTATTAATATTATATGGGGAGAGAGATCATGAATAAATGCATGACATCACATTCTCTATAAATGCTTTGATGTTTAAGATAGGATCTAGGAGAATAAGGAGGATCTAGAGAAATGGAAACACCAATATTCTAACCTTGCCCCCCTTGCGCAAGGTTATGTGTATGAGAAGAAGGTGGGGCCATGTTTCTCTTCAATGCTTTCTCTCCATTAGAGAGATCATTGATAATAGTATTATCTATTTCTTCATTCACATTAGATACCCTATGAGAGGTACAAGTATTAGGTTTCGCATTGTCATCTCTAGGATTACAATCTACAAAATATTTTGGGTGATCTATGTATGAAATGCATTTACCCAAAAATATCACCATAACACAACACATATGATAAATGAAAGCTTTGAGATCTAATCTATGAAGAGGAATCAACTTGGAACTTCGAAAAATACAATATGTCCAAGTGCTATGAATGAAAAGAACATAAAGTGAAAGAAGCCATTATCCAACACATGATTAAAATAAATGTACGCAAAAAACAATGTAATCATATGTGAAATAGCAAATAGACCAAGTCCATTAATTGCCATGATTAATATTGAAATTTAATTTCAATAAAATTAGGATTTTATAAATAAAACCATTTAATTTATTTAAATTGGTGATTTTTTTTTAAAATGTGAAATGAAATTTTGGAATTGAGATTTTGAAAATTGGAATTAGAAAAATGATTATTCAATTTTTAAAAATTTATGCAACCTCCTAGGAAATTTAAATTTATAATTAGGGCCTTGAAAATAACCTCTTAATTTAAATTTAAAATTGCCCACTAGAAGATTTGAATTTTTCCAAAGAAATTTTAAAATTAGGGCTTTGTTAAATAACCTCTTAATTTTTAAAATTTAAATTTGAAATTGTCCACAAGAGAATTAAATTTAAAATTAGGGTCTTGTAAAAACAAATTAAAAAACCACTTAATTTTACATTTGAAAATAGATCTAAGATTGGAATTTGGAATTGGAAAATACACAAGATTAACTTAAATTTAGAAATTAGGGTTTTTTTAATGAACCACTTAATTTTAAAATTTAAATTTGATCCAAGGTTGCAATTGTGAATTTTAATTTTAAATTAGCAACCAAATTTGAAGAGGGAAATTTAAAATTTAAATAACCCACAAGCTCAATAAATTAATTTTTTTTTAAATTAGGGTTTTTGAAATTAACCACTCAATTTTAAAAATTAATTATGAAATTTGACTTGTAGATGAAAATTTGAATTTTGAAATTGAATGAATGTTTAGATTTGAAATAATTAATCCAAATTATGCAAATCACAAGCTCAAATTTGAAATTAAAAATTAGGGTTTTAATGAAATTAACCTCTAAGTTTTTAAAATTTACAAGGAAATAAAACTTGTAAATGAAAAATTAAATTTTAAATCGCATACACTTAGATCTGAAAAAAATAATTAAAATTAGGGGTGGAAGGAGTCGGTTTCACCAAAATTTAAAGTGGAAAATTGGAGGCTTAGAAAACTCACCATGGGGAAAGGAGAATTCACTAAGCTCAATTCTCACTTGGGGGACTTTACATTAAAAATAGGGGGATGAATCTACTATATCCAATCCTAAATGATATAGGGACTGAGTACTAAGTAGATTGATTGTGTTCGAAGTGTATTTAACCCTCTTTTGTAAGTTGAATAAGTAAAGTGCCGAAATTGAAGATAAAGTAAGAAGAAACAATGAGCTATAGATTTGGGATTTCATCGTGCAATTGGATCTGAGAAGTTTAAGATGATTAAGAGCTACTCTGTGAAATCTGCCAAAAGTTGTAGGGACCATGTGTTCAGACCATGTCGCCCTCCTATCGGTCCTCCGAATTTTTCCGCGTTGAAAAGGGTTTTTCCATCTCTGCAAATAAAGCTTAATTCTAGAAGTACAACTGCACACCTACTTCCTGCACACATAAAGAAGAAGAAATGGGTTAGGAATAGGGATTTGCCTAAGTCAAACCCCGGTTTGGAATCAATCTTGAAAGAAATATTGCAAATGCTTGAAGTAAATGATGAAATGGTATACCTTCAGATCTGTAATAAATGATGACGATGCTTTGCTTCTTAGATTTAAAAACATATGTTGTATGAAATGGCATGGACATGACAAAACCCTAACACACACATTCTTGCAAATGAATGATGCAATAATGCTCCAATGGATAGATGAAGAATATGCAGCCTTGAGAAATGCTTGATGAAGAATGCTTGAATGGTTGAAGTAGTCACTTTGCCTTATGATCGCTATCATGTTCTTGCATTATCGTGTTATACTAATTGAGAGTGGAAGACCTCCTTATATACATGCTTGTCATTAACTATTTAAATTTTTGACATAGGCCGACATGGGGGATAAATATTTCTCTCTCAAATTTGAGATAGGGCCTAGGGACTAAATTAGGTCCTGATTAGGGAGGACCAAGGTGTGGCTCCCTATTCCTACCTTAATTTGGGCTAGGAACAAGGGGTTGTGCAAGTTGTAATATGCAAATATGAATCTTTGTTGCATAGTAGTGGCATAAATGGGTCCCAATCAAGCATGGGGATGAGACTGACAAGGTGAGGGCCCAAAATGCGGTCAAAATTTCTAAGGTTGCAATTTTAGGATGCTGTAGATTCATATGTACATATGCAATAGAATTTCTAAGATTATTACATTTGACTTGGGATTTTGTAGGTTCAAGGCCAACTAGAAACTTTTACACAATCCAACAGTATAATGTGTTGGCCATTTACCTATATAATATGACAATTTTTAAAGACCTTTTTTTAGCTCAATCCTAGTATGTGTCTATGAACTAGTAAGATTTAGGAGATAGGAACATCTATATCCCCTTGATATGAACTAGTAATATTCTAGGGGGTAGGGAAATCTAACAATTACAAGTACACATTACAGGGGCTTCACTCAGTGAACGTAGGTTATACCACGTGCGTTCATGGCATACTAAAGAATCCCCCTATTTTCAAAAAATATTGCCCTAAACTCCTTTCTTATCACCCATCCTGATATAAAACCCAAATTAAAACCCCCCTATTTTCACCAGATATTGTATGTATCAGTTTTTTCTTTTAACATTTTTGCATACCCCTTTATATTTCTATTTTATGTTATGATAAAGAGTTGGTTGGATTTTAAGCAAAACTCTAGATTTGGTAGAAGGTGTTGATATTAATCGATGGGTTACATAAGATGTTTTGGGTTAAAATTTTCAAATAACCTTAGATGACCTTTTGTTTTAATTTTCAGTTGACTGTCTCAACCAATAAGATCTCCTCTTAATTTGTCTCTAAGGGTTTTATCTCATTGTGTTAACTAGCCTCATGCTTAGGCTTTTGTTATTTTACTAGTTGGTATGTTTTTTTCTTATTCTTCACGCACATGTTTTTATTTGCCTAAGTCATGTGTTAGTGCTTGTAAGTCCCCTCTTAAATGTCCTAGTAACTTCATATTTAAAGCATGTGCTTGAAGTCACTTTGAGGTCATGGTCCCACCCAGGAGTCATTTGGTTGTCATTGAAGTCTATATTGCTTTCAACCAATCCACTGAGATTATGTGGAATTCCATGATATATAACATAAAAATCTTTTCATAACATTCATGATACCATTCTCGAAGCTTCAACGACTTGATGTTGTCCACATGTCAACAAGAAGTTAGTGAAGGAATGATGACAAAGGTTCACTAGGAAATTTCTTAGACACTTCTTACATCCCAGTGATTTGATGATGCCAGCGTGACCAACATTCAAAGAAAGAGAAGGCTTGTCGAAGAAATTTTGTGTATTTTTCCAACTCACCGATGCACATGTGGATGGACACATTAGAATGAATGACCATCAATTTTTTTTCAATCAACCAATCATTGTAGACAAGTTTTTCATTAATTTAAGATTCCTATAGTTTCCAATTTTTAAATATTTAAATAATTTAAATAAAATTATTCCTTATAGCCCGTAGGCTTATACATTCTTCAAATTATAAAACAAAAAATCAAATACTGAAACTGTTGTAGCAGTGACATGCAAGAAGTAATCAAGGGGTAGAGCATCCAAACCTCTGATTTACTGTATAACCCATATACTTTTTTTTTATATTGAGAATAGTATACAAAAATTAAAATATGTGCATTATCTACTCGATCAATATTTTATAACCATTGAACCATATGCAAAAAAAACTATTGAACACCCTAGTCTACAGTATCTCCATATTTTTCAAATGTTCACATTAAATCAAAATACATTAGAGTTATTAGAATTGATTAACATAATCTAGAAGAAAAACCAAAAAAGTCCTTATACATTTTTCACATTGTAAACAAAAAAAAAATACTAAAACTCTTAGTATCATGCAAATAGAAGAAACGAAGGGGTAGAGAATCCCTTAGACCTTAGTGATGGATTGGTCCTAGAATGTTTTCCCCTGCCATATTTAGCATCTCAACTATGGTTCATCATCAAAAGGGAAAACTTCTTCTTCAATAATCAACCCATGATGCCAAACCCTTCCTCATTGATGTATTCCTCGAACCAATCCCTTCCTTTGTTGAATTTTGGACCTAGAAATTTCTACACAAATCTCATATGCTTGAGAATTTTTGGTCATAGGCAACCTGTGAACTTGCCAATGGCCCCCATGAAGAGTTGAAAATAGTCAAGTGGGAATGAAATGGTGAAACGGTTGTGAATATTAGCAATGACTATTTCAATTTCTCCCAAAAAAACACCGTTGAATATATTTTGACACAAGCGCATGGCCACCACCTTTGCTTCTCTTGCCTTGATAATCGAAGCTAGGAATACAACCTTCTCTTTTCCCTTCTCATCTGATTTGTTCTTGTCCACCGAAGCATTCTTTCTCATGTTCTTGCTTCTACAATATTTTGCAATATGAACAGATTTGTTGCATGCATGGAAAACAACATTTCCTTGCATAGGCCTGAAATTAATCTGATTTGGTCTCATCCCACATTGGTTAGAAATGTATCCAAACATCCCACAAGCAAAGCATCTCTTTTTTTTAGAAATTATTCATCATTGTTCTGCACATGTTTGACTTATGACCAAAGTTGTTGCATATGAAACATTGACCAACAAAGTTAGGACCATTATTCATCACATTATTCATTATCCTACTTCTGCATTGACTTTCCATATGACCAAATTTACCACAAACAAAATATTTACCATTGAATTTATAGGCATTTAGGTTATCTTACCAGAGGTTTCTTGTTCTTCTGATGATTGCTTTGTCCAGAACCGGAGGATTCTCCTTTTCCATATTCAAGTCCTCGCATGTCTTTCCCATGTCTCTAACTTTCCAGCATATCATCTAATTGGGCTGAGATAGCTTTGAATTTTTCTTTGTACTCATTAGCAGTAGAAATCTCATCTCTTAGAATTATGATCTTCCTTTCAAGTTCTTGTCCATCATACTTGCATTTGACCAATTCAAGTTTCAACTAATCATTCTCATAATTCAATATGCAACATTCATCAGATCCATCCTTCAATAGCTGAGTCAGTTTTTCCTCATTCTTCTTCTGGTCTTCAATCTCCTTTGTCAGCTTCATCACAATGGATTGCATCTCATTCTTTAGGGTTGAATTTTATTTAGCAAGCTTCTTAGATTCATTTGTCTTGTCTTGTAGGGCTTGATTGTTAATGCTTTGCTCTTCCTTCTCATTGAGTTTATCCATCAATTCTTTTCTATTCTCTTTGGATGTACTCACTTGTTCTTTTAGAGATTCAATGAAATCCTCAGTAGCATCCATAATTCTTCTCAGGCAATTCTTCTCTTTCATAGTTGCATCAAGATCTTCAAGTGCCATAGTAAGTTGCTTTTGTAAACTAGAGTCCATTGTTTCAATATTCTGAATCTTCCTCAAGCTGTTAAAATTATTTTGAGGAACTAAGCTCTGATACCAATTTTTCAATCAATGAGAATTGAGAGGGGGGGGGGGTGAATCAATGTTCTACAATTTACAAACTTGTTTAACTGATTCTTAAACCACTAGATGCATAAGAATGAAAGTAAAGTGCAGAAACATAAACCAGTCAACTAAAATACCATAACACCAGTATTTTTATGTGGAAACCTAGAAAGGGAAAAACCATGATGGGATTTGAACCCACAATATTATTTTACTTTGATCAGGAGTATGATAATATTACATGGAGGGGAACACACTTGCATTCAGACACACTGCATAGAGCTTACTGCTTAAATACAATAGGGCTACAACCCAAAGGAAGGCTCAATGCCTTACAGATGATTATAATTGATTACAATAATGAATGAACTAAAGAGTAGCATCTGCATATGCCAAATAGCAGTTCCAATTAGGCTCAATTTGATTTCTGCAAATGTTCTATCTCTCTGCTCTATTTTCCTACACTGCCATACACTGGAGCACCAAAAATTTCAATTACATTCACCAACCTTCGCACATTCGCTCATACAGACTTCTCACACTCATATCATCATCCAAAATGGTCAACCAAATTGGTCTTACATATTTGCATAAACACAATAGATCAATTCTCATGTTGGCATCCAAAAACCACATAACGAGCAACATGAAACGTGTAACTAGCAAATCGGCTCAAACCGTCCACAAAACCATATGCGAACCTAAACAAGATGATAAAAATATTCATACATGTCGGCCCAATCTCCTCGAACATGAAACCAATCACTGAAATCAAACCAAAGATTTTGCATCACACGTTACACCAAAATAGCTCCGTTCTTCCTATATTACCGGATACCAGACCTTCAATCTTGCTCATGAATCAACATCGGATATCGGGATTACGAAGTAAAATTCCTTGAACCTTGAACCATCTACCTCTATCACCGCAACCAAAATCAAGATCTTTGCACTGAAGTCATATTCTATTGGTTATTGTGTTCCACCTTCCAGACTTATGCCTCATGATAATATGACTTCCGGTAAATCAATTTTACATGCACCAGTTATAATTTTTGAATTGAGTTTCCATCAATGACAACTCCTAAAGGTTTCTCATGTACTAATCTTCACTGGGACAGTGTCTCTTTCCAATAGGTTATGTGATCGAAGATGTCAATAACACGATGAGCTAGTCATGTCAGTTATGCGACAGGGGATGTCAATAACGTGACAGGTTTGTCACCCCGACTATGTTGCAACATGATGGTCTGCAACAAAAATAACTTGCGAGATAACTGTAGACACTAAAAAATGGTCAACACCTATGTCTCCTATTTTTTTAACATATCATGCACATAGTGCCTCTTAGGTTTAATTAATTAATTAAACCCCCTTTTACTAACAATTATTCTATCCTAAATAAATAAATTTAATAATTTATTTATTTGTCTCCTTTGTCCATTAATTAAATAAATTCATTTTATTTAATTAACTAATTCATAAATATGAGCAATAAATTAATAAATCATTTTTAATTAATTTTTTATATTTATCTTCCTCCAAAATAAAGATAATTAATAATTTTTATTTATTAATTCATCTTTATTTTCTTCTTTTCTTAATTTTTTATTCTTCTGTTTTATCCTCTTATGTGGAGATATTTAATAATTTTTTAATTATTAAATCTTTTCATAAAATCCTCCTAATTTTTGATTTTCGAAACTAATATCTTTCCTTGAATTTCAAAAATCAATCTTTTTGGTAATATCTCATTAATCTTAATTTTTAAATTAAAAAATGAGGTATGCATATTCAGAAATTTGCTTTTTTGTGAGGAGATAATTAATAAATCTTATTTATTAATTATCTTATAAGAGGATATTTTATTTATTTATTTATTCTTCTATTTATCTTTTCAAATGAAGATATTTAATAATTTTTAATTATTAAAATCTTCTTGTTATTTTCAACTTGCTAATTTGGTATTTATGAGAAGATAATTAAGGATTTTATTATTTATTCTCATGATATCTTGTCATTTTCTTTCTTCAATCTTCATCCTTCCTTGAATGGCAGCTCTGCTATGCAATCAATCTCATCTGTTGATTATTTTCAGTCTCAAATCAATCTTAGCCATCCGACCAATCCCAATTTTTCTATAAATTGAGCTCTCATTGCTTATTTTCAACATCCACATTTTGAGTAGCTATATGCTATCAAATTAAATTCAAACCTTTGAATGTTCTCGCCCTTGCTTTCAACATATTTGCAATTTGGAGTTTGAGAACCACATACCATTTGATTAGAGAAGCAAGAAGGACAATGGAGAAGATCATTTCAAGCATATGAAGGATGGTTTGCATTTTCTTAACTTATTTCCTTGTTTATGCTTTATTTTTGTACCTTCAGTGATGTGGGATTTATGGATTTTTATTAAATGCCTAACTTTTCCTCTCACAATAACATTTATGTGATGCAAATGGTATCTCCCGCTAGACTGCAAGGGTAAGAAGGTCAAAGTGAAACCTGTACAAGATATAAAAATCCAAGGGGAAATGATGTCCCTCGCTATCCCGCACCATGTAAAATGGGTGAATGATGATCTTGCGGGATAACACAAGGTGAAGAAAGAGATGGAGCCCACTATCCTGCAATGTTGAAGATTGAAATAAATAAATGTGATATATGAAGCATCCTGGTACCCCATACTATAGAAAGACAGAGTGAAAAGGTCATGCAGGGAAACAAAAGATGAAGTAAGAGGCCGCCCCCACTATCCTGCACCAAAGGTAAGTGAAACAAGATTCATTGCGGGGTAAGATAAAACAAAGAGGAGAGAATAATCCCGCCACTTTGCACCATGCAAGATGTATATGTGATGGTCTTGCAGGGTAATGGAGAAAAGAAGGAAGAGGGTGAATCTTGCCATCTTGTAACAAGTAGATGAAGAGAAACATGATCTTGCAGGGTAAGAAGAAAAAAAGAAAGAGGTTCTCCTCGCTATCCCATAGTTTGGCAACGTAGATGGAAATGGGTTTGTGAGGCATCAATAAGTAATATGTTTGATGTATCTTTGTTGGCATTTTTGATGATTATGTTGTGATTGTCATTGATGGACACACACTTGCATTGAGATCATTTTTGTATGTATAAGTTAAAGCTCAACCGGTACCTATTCCAACTGGTATGATGCATTATAGTCCTTAGACTATTGGTGTTTTGCCAAAAGTGATTACCAATCTGAAGTGGTATGTTGACCCCAAGCGGTTCAAGGATCTCAAGCGGTACGAAGGATCAAAGAGGTGGAACACATATTTCCCAGTCTTCATTTTTGTCAAACCGGCAACCGGTATTCTGTATGAACTGGTAATACTTTGTGATGAGTTACCAACCGATATTTTGTGATGAGTTACCATCCACCGATTGTTTGATGGTGCTGACACTTCAATGGTGCTTTTTGTGTCGTGTTACCAAATATGTCTAGATGCATTGAACCTAGGAAATTGTATTGTAATCCTATTGGACCGACATGAAATTAGATTCCTTTATAAGGACATCATGTCTAGGGTTTTAGGTTGTTGATGTTGTTGCGAGGGTTTAAGGTGGTTGATGAGCTAGAGAGAGTATGAATGTGTAGAAGACTGAAGTAATGTTGGAATGCATTAGGAACGTGCTATCAAGGATCTAACCAAGCAATCTGTACTATTAGCTAGATCACTCACTTGTTGATTACTCACATCTTCGACAAGTCCGAAGCCCTTAACCGGGTAGGCCTAAAAATGCTTTTGTAAATCCTCTAACAAGGCGGTTCACATCTGTGGATCTAAAATCCTCTAGCAAAATAGTCTTTAATCAGACTTATCTCCTAACAAAGATTGAGATTCCTAATAGGATCTGTTCTGGTAAAGAACATTGTATGACCGTAACTGGTGTAACCTTAACCGGTTTGGTTCCTATTCTGCAAATAGTTACTTGTGAGTTCCATCTCACCGTGGTTTTTCCCATTTGGGTTTCCATGTCAAAATCTCTTGTGTTATGGTGTTTGTGCTTTTGTGGGTGAATGCATTATTTTCTATTTGGTTTGCATGTGTGCTAACCGGTTTGTCTGCTAAACTGTTTTACCAGTTCATTGTTAGTCTAGCAAGGTGTTTAAGTACAAAGATTTTTGGCATACTAATTCACCCCCCCTCTTAGTATTCATCAATTGGTATCAGAGCCAACCTTTCTATAAGTTTAACCACTTGGAAAGAGATATGGGGGATTACACATTGAGGGAACTTACTCATCGGCTCACTTAGTCTGAGCAAGCCTATGATGATCTTATGGTCAAATATAAGGAATCTCAAGCAAAGAGGAGAGAACATGCTGAAAAACTGATGGAGCTATCTAAAAATAGTTCTTCTGATGAAGCAGACATGGAAGCCCTGATTCAAGAAGTAGAGAAGTTGAATGAATCAAACTCCAACCTGAGAAAGGAGTTGGAAGGATTGACTATCCGAATGTGTCAAGAGCTTGAGAACCAGAGGAAAATTGAAGATCTAGTGAAGGACAAAGATCATGAAATCTCCAAGTTGAAGCAAGAGATCAGTGCACTTACTACTCACCTTCATGAGAGAAGAATGGAAAAAGAAGAAGTACAAGGTGAACTAAACATAGTCATCTTTGAGAATGCAAACCTAATGGAGACAAATGCAGCTATTTCCAAAGAACTCTCTGAGTCAAAGGAAATACTTGCTAAGTTCAACAAGAGTACTATCAAGCTAGAGCAAAAGCTTGAATCTGCCAAACCTGTCAAGAATACTGATGGACTTGGTTATTCCGGTCATGAGGAAGGTGAGACCTTTGGTACAAATGTTGGAGCATCAAAGAATCAACCGACATCAAAGGATAAAGGTAAGCAAAAGTTTAAACCTATTTGCTTTAACTATCTTAAAGAAGGACATACTGCTAATGTGTGTAGGAGTAAGGCTTACAACAATTTTCCTTATTTTCTAAATGATAAGCGTAGATCCTATAAATTCAACGGTAACTGTTATGCATGCAACAAGTTTGGGCGTAGAGCATCTAAATGCAGATCAGTTATGAACAACACTGGAAGATATCCTCAGAGGACTCAAGGAGTAGGTCTAGAACCTTTTGTGAACCAGAATCACAACCGGTTTAATGCCTTCAATCATCAGTCAAGAAGTGGTGGCTATCAAGTAGCAACCAGATGGAGAGAAAACTGTTTGATCTGTCATAATCATGGTCACACTACTGCAACATGCAGGAGGAAGAATGACAACATGAATAATGGACCTTGGAGAGCACCTGGAATGGTCTGCTATCATTGCAACAAACTGGGTCACATTGCCAGATTCTGCAGATCAAGAAAGAACATATCAGATGACATACTGGTCACACCAGAAGGAAAGATTGATATTGACACCGTTCAAGTGGATATGAACAAAACCTGGAAGAAGAAACCAGCGGTGTTACAAGAAGAACTGGTTTCTGCACCTAGTGTGGAAATGACGGAACCAGCAAACTAAGCATCAGAAAAGCTTAGGGGGAGCAAATGGCGAAATGTTTTGAACCCCCGGTTTACACCGATAAAAGACCTTAACTGGTATGCGATACCTATCATTTGGTGGAAGACCAAAAATAGTAAAAGGCAAATTAGGGTTTATGCCCTAATGGTGGAGCATTTATTATAGTTGGTGAGGAATATGTTTAAAAGGAATTTTCAAATCATTTCTCACTATCATTTTTTGAGTGAAGAAGTTTTTCAAGTGCAGAGCAAAGAAAAACTGATTTGAGTTGCGGTTCAGGGAAATCTCGAAACCCTGAAGAAGATTCGGAAGCAAATATAAAACGATCAAGAGAAGAACTCAAACTGGTGATTCAGAAACCAACGAAGTGGAATTTGCAAAGCCGTAAATTTTTGATTTCTGAAAGGTATTTCTCGAGTTTTATGTTTTGTCATGGTTTCTGCATCTCATGATAGTTCTAGTGCAATTGTCGATTCTATGGATTTCATTCAAAGAAAATCGAAGTATAATGCTCTGTCACAAATACCGGCTGGGGTTATAGTAGAAGAAGGAATTTTAGATTATATAGACTGCAAAATCGAAGACCTAGGGTCTCTTGTGATCCATTCGCAACTAGGTCTATTCTGTGGGAAGGATAAAAAGATCAAACCGAAGTATAGCATTTTGGAGAAGAAGAAACTTCACAATGCGGTTTACTTCCTAGAGGATTTCATAGATGACCACTTTAGAATCATTCTGAGCAGAGTTCATGGTGACAAGATGTACCTAGAGAGAATACATGATATCACTCCACAAGCTATTCATGCCATCACCGATTTTTGCAATATAGGGGAAGTGCCAGCCCTAAGGAAGGTCAGCAAGACGGAAATGTCTAAGCTCACTGGTTCAGTGAGCAACTCACAAGGAATGACTGTTAATTCCATCAAGGATGACTTGTGAAATATGCATGCATGGTGATTGGATACCAGACGTTTCATGCCAGTAGAATTAACTCTGTATCTGCTGCAGTGATAAATGCCACTTACTGGATGATCAAGGAAGATGGATCATTTGACCTCTGCACTAGTATGCAAAGGCAACTCCTGTTGAATCTTAAATCAATCAAATAGGATAATGCATTGAAGTTTAAGTTTGGTCAGTTACTGGTCAGATTATTTTTCTATTTTCAAAGCTACTTCCCAGGAGGAGGAGATATTCAGTGGTCTACGGACCAACTGGTTACCAAGCAGATCAAGGAAAGCCTGCAAGCAATTGGAACTGGCTACCCTGAAGTTCTGAACAAGTGCTTTGATGAGTTCAGAGGCAAGATGAGCCTGAGGATGAGGATATTCGGTGACATAGTCAAGAAATATGAAGAGGACATCTATTTTATCATCAAAGTGGATCAATGCATAATGGAGGCTGTTGAGCCTAGAGAGGAAGAAGTAGAGCCTATGGGCTATGAGGTGATGTATGATATGCTGGACGGGTATGCTTCTACCCTAATCGCCTCACCTCTTGATCCTAAGGCAAAGAGAACTGACACCTTTTTGGAAAGCGTTGCACTGGTTGTAGAACCTCTTGAAAAGAAAGGAAAGGCAGTGCCTTCGACATCGACACTAGTAACTGCTACCAGTCCCAAAGTGACCAAGCGGTCACCTACAAAGAAGAAACTGGTAGCGACACCTGCCAAAGTCTTCGAGAGAAAGAGGAAGACTAAATCCAACTCACCAAACTCAGAAGAAACTATGTCTGAGGAAAAACCTAAGAAGACAAGACAAGAAAAGAAAAAGACAGAGAATGAACCGACATTGTCTGCACTGGTAAATATTGACATCTCCTCCTACAAACCTTTGACACATTGTCAAAGAACTATAAAAAATATTAGGAGAAAAGTGCTTAATGATTTGATTGATTGTTTTGATGATTTCAATGATGATGAAAAAGAAGCAGTTGAAAAAGAAATCATTAAGTATTTATCACCCTCAGAAATTAGATCCGAGACACCAGATTCTTTGTATAAGTCCCTAGATAATAAATGGCGCATTGCCATAGAGAAAGAACATGAAATCAAGGAGAAAGTTTTTGTTCAATACTTTTCCAACCTGTCCAATTCAGAGTTATTTGATGTCATCAACCAAAATAAAGGACTCTTCTTCACCAGAAGAAGAAGACTCTGGTTGTTGGAAGGAAGAATTGATGATGTCGAAAAAGACACTCATCTGCATATGACAATAGCGGTTCATACACATAAAGTGCTTCAAGCTAGTAAGAAGGCTGAGCAAGAACCGACAGTGATAGAACTAGATGAAGTGTTTGATGATGAAGGAAATCCAGTTGTTGAACCTATCGACACCATTGATGTCGATACTCTAGAGGTAGAAGATGTTGCTTAGGGAACTCCATATGAAGCAATAGGATAGGAGAAACAGGCTGAACAGGCTGAAAAGCAAGTAGAGGACAAATAGGAGGCAGCAAAGGAACAAGAGGAGAAGAAGAAAAAGGAAGAAGATGAGGAGAAATGGAAAGAGGAGGAAAAGAGAAAAGAGGATGAGAAGAAAAGAAGAGAAGAGGATGAAGAGAAAAAGAAACAAGAAGATGCAAAGAAGAAGAAAGAAGAAGAGGATAAGAAAGAGGAAAAGTGGAAGGAAGCAGAGAAAAGGAAGAAGGAAGAGGAGAGAAAGAAGAGGAGAAGTGGAAGGAAGCAGAAAAGAAGAAGGAAGAAGAGGATAAGGAAGAGGAAAAGAGAAGAGAAGCGGAAAAGAAGAAAACAGGAGGACAAGGAAGGAGAAGCAGTGAAGAGCACGCAAATGGAGACTCCAAAGGCAACCGGTAGTCAAGCCAAACCGGCTGAACTCACCAGTCTGATTGATCTCTAGTTTGCAAGTGAAATTGAGATGCTACAGAGCATCAAGGTTGCTCAGGAACATCTTGAAGTGATACAGAGGAAAAAGGAGCAAGATGTGATCCAAGCGGCAGTGGACACTCTTACCGGTTTGATACCCGGTACAAACCTTCTGAATACTGATTCATCATTGGCTCAACTAAAGCTCCTATGCACAGTAGTGGATGATCAAGTGTAGAGCCTAGAAGAGGCAGCAGAGGCAAATGCCAAGAAAGAGCATCAAAAAGCTCTAAATATTTCTCTGGTGAAGAAGTTAAACGAGCTCCAGTCCGATCTACAAAAAGCTCAAAAGGATATAAGGGATGCTCTAGATAAGGGGAATCTTCTACTTAGCAAGATTTGCCAACCCCATCTGTTCTGTGACGATGTGCTTGCATAGAAGCAAAAGCTTCAATCTGACTTGCAGTCATACATGAGCACCTTCAAACTACCATATGACTCTTTTACAGCTTTTGGGCAAACAATTCACCGGTTTCATATCTAGTCTGCTAAAATAGAGCATGAGATCAGCACTCGGTCACGAGATTTGTAGGAGCTACAACTGGTTCTACTCCCACATCTGCAAATACTTTAGAAGTGCTAGCTTAATCTGGATGCCTTAACGGCAACACAAGAGATGAGCACAACAGATGCCATGGAAGAACAGGTCTCCTAGATGCAAACAGAGAAAGAAGTAGCCACCTCCCTACTTGAGTCTTGGTCCTTATCTATGAAATAATTTTTGTGGGACTTCAAACCAGTTTTTGACAAGTTTTATTCCTTATTGTCATAAACTCTTATTCTTTTAATACTAATGAAACAGGGGTTATTCTGTAATATTTTGTTGTCATTGTTGGCAAAGGGGGAGAAGTATAAATTTTGAATGTTTTGATGTATACTTTCATGTTATTTCTGTTAAAGAAGTAGTATACATTGTATTTTCTACAAAAGGGATAGTGTATATGTTTAGGGGGAGTAATTTTGATTCTGGCATATTTTTGTTGTAAAACACTTAGATGTCAAAATTTCCTAAGTGTTGCCATCAATGCCAAAGGGGGGAGATCGTTGGCATTTTTGATGATTATGTTGTGATTGTCATTGATGGACACACACTTGCATTGAGATCATTTTTGTATGTATAAGTTAAAGCTCAATCGGTACTTGTTCCAACCGGTATGATGTATCATAGTCCTTAGACTATTGGTGTTTTGCAGAAAGTGATTACCGATCTGAAGCGATATGTTGACCCCAAGTGGTTTGAGGATCTCAAGTAGTACGAAGGATCAAAGCGGTGGAACACATATTTCCCAGTCTTCATTTTTGTCAAACTGACAACCAGCATTCTGTATGAACCGGTAATACTCTGTGATGAGTTACCAACTGACATTTTGTGATGAGTTACCATCCACTGATTGTTTGACGGTGCCGACACTTCAACAGTGCTTTATGTGTCATGTTACCGAATATGTCTAGATGGATTGAACCTAGGAAATTGTATTGTAATCCTATTGGACCGACATGAAATCAGATTCCTTTATAAGGAAATCGTGTCTATGGTTTTAGGTTGCTGATGTTGTTGCGAGGGTTTAAGGTGGTTGATGAGTTAGAGAGAGTATGAATGTGTAGAAGACTGAAGTAATGCTAGAATGCATTAGGAATGTGCTATCAAGGATCTAACCAAGCAATCTGTGCTATTAGCTAGATCACTCACTTGTTGATTACTCACATCTTCGACAAGTCTGAAGCCCTTAACCGGGTTGGCCTAAAAAGCCTTTTGTAAATCCTCTAACAAGGTGGTTCACATCTGTGGATCTAAAATCCTCTAGCAAGGTAGTCTTTAATCAGACTTATCTCCTAACAGAGATTGAGATTCCTAACAGGATCTGTTTTGGTAAAGAACATTGTATGACCTTAACTGGTCTGGTTCCTATTCTACAGATAGTTACTTGTGAGTTCCATCTCACTGTGGTTTTTCCCATTTGGGTTTCCACATCAAAATCTCTTGTAATTGGTTTGTCTGCTAAACTATTTTATCGGTTCATTGTTAGTCTAGAAAGGTGTTTAAGTACAAAGATTTTTTGCATACTAATTCACCCCCCCCTCTTAGTATTCATCAATCTCACCATCCCATAGTGAGGATGACAAAATTATAATGGTCATGCGGGGTAATGAGATGAAGCGAAGGATGAATCATCTCGCCAGCCTGCATGGGTAAAATGGGCACGTGAATGATGATGTGGGCAGCAAGGAGAAAGAACACAGTGCCACCATCCCATAGACATACATGCAATGCAGAGAACGCAAAAGGGTTTAATTTCATTGTGACTGATAGAGGTGATTCAATTAACACGTTGGCTGCTCGATAGACTCAGAGGACCACATGGAAGGTTGATTGTAGTTGACCGTATGACTTTGAAGGCAGATTTTGATGACACATATGTAGCCTGATAGATAAGCTGCTCATGTAGATAGTTGACCAAAGTTGACTGAGCGATTTGGATGTCCAATGAGAAGATTTTGATGATACATTCACATGCTGATAGGAAAGATGATCCATGTGGCAGTTGACAAAGTTTGACCAGGTGATTTGGACGTCGAATGTGAAGACATGTGACTTCCTAGTGGTCAAAGAGGAGATATGATATGATGGAGTTGGTGATAAAGATGATTCTAATAAGGTAGCTGTCAATCTTTTCAGGTCCGGTCAAGAAAGAGTGAATAACACATTAAAGGCGATATAGTAGCAGATTGATGTGCAGCTCAAGATGATCTATGAAGAACAAATCAGACCTCATCAGATAGATGAATATTACTAAAGTCAGTAATCAAAGTACAAAGCAGATTGGGAAGAATGAAGTAGCATTAAATACCAATAGAGGATCAGGTGAGTGGCTCAAGAAGATCCAAAGATCTCTAGTCAACAAAACATCACCTCTAGGGGTAGGTGAAGATTACAAAATATTAACACAGAGAGAAAATCTGATGAAAAAGAAGATATAACTAATAATGGCAGCCAAATCAGATAGTGTGATATATTTCTTGGAAGCCCAAGAATATTACTTTTCAAATTTTATTTTGGAGGGAATATCCTAGGGTTGCGTGGAAGACCTAAAAATGGAAAAGTGTGAAATGCATAAGGTTGGATTAAAAGGTGTGAAATGTGAAGTATAGAGGGCATGATTGGCATGCATGAGAAGCTACTATGTAAAGATAGAAGTTATAGAACAGAGAGAATAAAAGAGGGCACAAAAGGGCATTTTATGAAAATGCACATAACATGATGCTAGTATATGTACAAGACTGTAGAAGAGACTACATGAAAAACAATAAAAAAGTGAAGAGGAGATAAGTTGGAAGTAAAAGCAAAAGTAGAGATAGTAGAATGCAGTGGTGCAGAGCAGAGACTAGCGACTAGAGAGAACAAAGCCGAGGTAGATAACACAAAGGGTTATATACACCGTGAGAAGTAGAGAAAGAGGATTGAATGAACTGAAACAAGAGAGTAGTGTGAAGAGAAGTGCAAAGAATAGCAGGTTGATAGTAGGGATTGACAACAAAGATAAGAAAGAAAAGGATAGAGTTTGTGAGCAGAAAAAATTCAAGTCAATCTCAAGTGCAGAAAATAATATGAGTTACAAAACTTCATTTGTAACAAGGTGCTTATTTGTTATAGAATATTTCTTTATTGTAATTCTGCGAGTGGGTGCTCCTTTGGTTTGGTGCCCATAAAATTCAAGGGCTGGTTCTCCTTTGGGTTGGTTCCCATAAAAGTTGTAATTGATGATTTTATTGTGAGGCTGGATTGGAGCAGTAGACTCCAACAACTATTCTCACCAAGTTTTTACCCACATTAGGTTTTGTCGTATATCTTGTGTTATGAGTTTGCATTCTATGTGTGTGTGCATGTGTGTTTATAATCTCTGCCCATAAATTTCTTGATGATTGTTGTTAGAGCTTTGGTTATTTAGAATGGGTGCATGACTTCTATGATTAATGTTTTAATCATTTAGATAGTTAAAGTTTTTGATTATCATTGATTCACCCCCCTCTTAATGGTTCATTTGTGTTCTTAAATTAGTATTAGAGCCCTAGGTTCTCAGTTATATAATATTTCTCTAGCTTGGGCAGATTCTGGTTTGTGAACACAATGGTTAAATTTGAGTCGATCCCTGCAGCTATGTTTGATGACACAAATTATATTATTTGGAGCTTAAGAATGGAAACCTATTTGTCTGCCTTAGGTTATGATGTTTGGATGTTTGTTCAAAATGGTTATACGGTCCCTGCTACTCCTCCTACTAATCTTGATGCTAAAAGAGAATGTTAATGCAATGCTGGAGCTAAGAAGGTTATACTCAGTGGGTTGTTTAATACAACGTCTTCAAAGGTCAAGAAATGCACAAGTCTACAAAGAATGTATGGGACAAACTGAAGAAAATATATGTAGAGTCTAGCACTGCTGAATCAGATTGTGAATGGAAGAGAATAAAGGAGTAGACAAATATGCATATGATAAATGTAGATCTGTTAGTTACTACCATGAAAAGGAAAAAGAAACTGAGCTATTCATGGCACAAGAGATCCAAGATAAGAAGAAGACATCTAGCTATGACAATGGATCTCAATCTAGATATTAGGGTTTATTTTGAAGTGATGATGAAGATGAAGTTGATACTGAAGTTGGTTTTGGAGGAGAATGGATATGTACCCTAGAAGAATGGGAAGAATATAAAAAATACAAGAAGCTAGCCTCAAAGGAGCAAGATCAACTAAGAAAGAGTCTTGAAGAAGCTAATCAAAATAACACTTCATTAAAAACATAGTTGGAAGAAGCTAAGAAGAAAGGTGATGAAATGAAATTTGAACTGGATACTAAAGGAAAGGAGTGTTAGAAGCTAGGAGATAAAATGACAAATCTCAAAAAGAAGCTTGAGAAGTGCAAAGAAGAGCTCAAGCTAAGAATGAAGTATGAGGGAAACATGGATTTATTAAAAATTATGCTGAATAAGTAGAAGAAGAAAAAAGATTGAATTGGCTTGGGTTGTGAGGTTGGCCAATGTTCTACAAGTGTTGAGAAATCTAAAAGAGAGATAAAATTTGTATCCTCAAGTCAGGATGGTAATGGCAAAACTTTCATAGTTGCTGTTCAAAGAAGGAGAACGTTGTTCCTACAAAGAAAAATCATGTTGATCTAAAGGGTAAGGCTGTACTGAATGAAGATGGCTTCAGTAAACACATGCATAGATATGGCTCCATTTATGATAGGAAGAGATCATTTTTTCCCTCAAGAAATGTAAATGTCATTTGTTATAGCTGTAATAAATCTGTTCATAGAAGTCATGAATGTAGAAAGGAAACTTTTCAGTCATATGGAAGCCCCTACACATCCTCCTTTAACAAATGTAACTTTTAACCACTATGGTCAGCATGGAAGTGTGGATAGAACCTATGTAAGATAGGGATATGCATGAAAAAAAATAGAAGGGTCTTAGGTATGTCAATAAGTTATTTTGTTCCATTAGATGGTCACACAATTGTCAAGTGGAGAAAGAGAACAAGTCAAGTCAGTAGAAACCCCTGTACTCCCTTGTTTAGTGAGAGAAAAGTGTGCTACAACTGCAACAACTTTGGAAACACTGCTAAATACTTTAGATCAAGGGTGGTCAAGCAAAGGAAAATGATGAATGCTACTCCAAAAGTTGCAAATGAGAGACAAAGGGAGATCAAGCAGTTTTGGAGGAGAAAGTGCACCCAAGGAAGTGAGAATGGAAATAATGTGTTCATGAGTAGGCACTATGCATTCCATGCATACGTGATATCTCCTCAAGATTAAGGAGGTGCAAGACCTTAGGGGGAGATACATATTGATCACATCCTTCACCCCCAAATTTTGAAAAGGAAAAATGTAAGGATATGATGCTGCAGATAAGATAGGAAATTGTAACTGGAGAAGCTATTTGAAATGATGTTTGTTTGTGTTTATTTCAGTTCATGTTGAATTAGTTAAGATTTTGTATGTCTACTATAATTTATTTTATTGGAGAAGATTATGCCTTGGCACTATATCAAGGTTCAACAGTGTTGGCTTATAGATCATTGTGAATATGGCATTTGGTTATGGTTGCACACTCACATATATGAGGCTGAGCATGACTGCAAGTGTAGAAGTTAGTTAGATGACAACTCTCAATGTGAAGAAGATCTATTTTAAGAGGTTACAAACAACTATTATAAGAAAAGATGTTGTAATAGAACTTGCATATGAAGGGATTGATGCGAGTCCAACTTTGAAAGGGTTTAGCATAAAGTTTGTCTCACATACATTGGTGATAATACTCTATTTGAGTATGGTGGAATGAAAATCATTGGATTAGATGGTTGATAATAATGGTGCAACTAAAAATGCAAGGACAAAGACTGCAAGAAGATTGAATATTGTAGCAGACATGAAGGATAAAGAAGTAGTGTTGAGAGTGCATGCATAACAAGGTGTGTAATGTGTAGTTCAGAGGAGAGGCCATCAAGAAAATAGTTGGAAGAAAGCATATTAGATGTAGTATATTGGTTTTAGTTCTCAAGGGGAAAAAAATCATTTCCATTTAGGGTCAACAAAATGCATATGGGGAGAAGAACAAGTCTGAGTATGTTGTCTATCTGGCCCATTTTCCATTGTTGTCAAAGGGGGAGAGTGATGATTGGTGTTGACATCAATGCCAAAGGGAGAGATTATTGGCATTGAAGTTATCATTGATGTTAACATGTGTGTGTGCAAGGTTGATTTGATGAAGTTGCAGAAGAGATCACTGGAAGCACTGCGGGGAAAGAAATAACTGTGATGGGTGAAGCATTGGACCACTACCCTACACCCTAGAAAGCTAGAGTGAAAATGTCATGTGGGGAAACAAAGGATGAGTTAAGAGGCCACCCCCACTATCCCACGTCGAAGATAAGTGAAACAAGATTCATTGCGGGGTAAGATAAAACAAAGAGGAGAGAAGTATCTCACCACCTCGCATCATACAAGATGTATATGCGATGGCCTTGCGGGGTAATGTAGAAAAGAAGGAAGAGGGTGAATCCTGCTATCCCGCAACAAGAAGATGAAGAGAAAAAGGATCTCGTGGGGTAAGAAGAAAAAAGGAAATAGGTTCTCCCTGCTATCCTGTGGCTGGGTAGCGTAGATGAAAAGGAGTTTGCAGGGTGTCAAGAAGTAAGATGTTTGATGCATCTTGCATCCCATAATGAGCATAACCAAAGAGAAATGGTCACACTTGGTAATGAGATGAAGTGAAGGATGAAGCATCCCACCAGCCCGCATGGTTAAAATGGGTACATGAATGACGATGTGGGGAATAGGGAGAAAGAAGATAGTGTCTCCCGCCATCCTGTAGGCTTACATGTGATGCAGAGAATGCGAAAGGGTTTAAGGTCATTGTGACTAATAGAGGTGATTCAGTTGACATGTTGGCAACCCGATAGACTTAGAGGACCATGTGGTAGGTTGACTACAACTGACCGTATGATTTTGAAGGCGGATTTTTGATGCCACGTATGTAGCTCGATAGATAAACTGTCACACAAATAGTTGATCAAAGCTGAATGAACAATTTGGATGTCCAATGATAATATTTTGACGATACATTTACATGCCGATAGGGAAGATGATCCACGTGGTGGTTGACAAAGTTTGACTAGGCGATTTGGATGCCGAATGTGAAGACATGTGGCTTCCTGGTGGTCGAAGAGGAGATTTGATATGACAAAGTCGGTGATAAAGATGATTTTAATAAGGTAGCTGTCAATCTTTTCATGGTTAGTCAAGAAAGAGTGAAGACCACATTAATGGTGACACTATAGCAAATTGATGTGCGACTGGAGATGATCTATGAAGAAGATATCAGATCTCATTAGACAAATGAAGATTACTAAAGTTAGTAATCAGAGTATAGAGAAGACTAGGAAGAGAGAAGTAGCATTAAATACCAACATAGGATCAGGTGAGTGGCTTAAGAAGATTGAAAGATCTCTAGTCGATAAAACATCACCTCCAGGGGTGGGTGAGGATTACAAAATCTTGACACAGAGAGAAACTATGATGAAAAAGAAGATATAAATAATGATGTTTGCGAAATCAAATAGTGTGACAAATTTCTTGGAAGGCCAAGAAGATTACTTTTCAAATTCTATTTTGGAGGGAATATCCCAGGGTTGCGTGGAAGACCTAAAAAAGGTAAAGTGTGAAATACAAAAGGTTGGATTAGAAGATGTGAAGTGTGAAGTAGAGAGGGTGTGATTGGCATGCATGAGAAGAAGCTTTGTAAAGACAAAAGTTATATAACATAGAGAATAGAAGAGGGCGTAGAAAGGAATTTTATGCAGGTACACATAACATGATGCCAGTACAAGTATAACACTATAGAAGAGACTACATGCAAAAGAAATAGATAGTAAAGAGGGGATAAGTGGTAATTGAAAGAAAAAGAAGAGATAGTGGAATGCAGCCTTGAAGAGTAGAGACTAGTGACTAGAGAGAACAGAGTTGAGGCAGATAACACAATGGGTTATATACACTATGAGAGGCAGAGAAAGAGGATTGATTAAGCTGCAATAATAGAGTAGTTTATAGAGAAAAGTAGAGAATAGAAGGTTGATAGTAGAGATTAGAAAGAAGAGGATAGAGTTTGTGAGCAAAAAAGAATCAAGTCAATCTCAAGTGTAGGTGTAGACGTATAAAAATGACCATATTCCTAAATGAATATTTTATGTTCATTTCTCTATTTAATTAAATCTAATTTAATTAAATTATTTGCATTCCTCTATTTAATTAAGTAAATTACTCAATTAAATTTGCTATGCCATTTAATAGGATAAATTCATTTTATTCAATTAAAGCCTTTGTCCACTTTTTAATTAAATTCAAATTTAATTAAAATAGTTATCCTAAATTAAATAAATCTAATTTATTTAATTGCAACCAATTTGAAATAAAGCAATTTATTTTAAATTAATTCTATTTTCCCTCACCCACTTGCAAAATCCACCTCTCCCACTTACATCCTAACCCTCTTTCTAGCCTCTTCTAGATTCTTCTAATCCTG
Source organism: Cryptomeria japonica (assembly GCF_030272615.1). Lineage (NCBI taxonomy): Eukaryota > Viridiplantae > Streptophyta > Pinopsida > Cupressales > Cupressaceae > Cryptomeria > Cryptomeria japonica. The sequence goes on from NC_081410.1 coordinate 160,284,865, forward strand.
ATTAATTAACCCAAACCCATCCATTATCCCTTTTCCCTAAATTTGAGGAGGTCACTTCTCAAATTTGGAGTAAAGTCTTCAAAAGACATTAAAGCCTTTATCCATTCAACAATCTAACTTGTTGAAGACCTCCAAATTTGGAAGGACTCTTACAAATTTGTCCCCAAAGTCTTCATAACCATTAATGGTTAACTCAACCCTCTTACATGGTTAAAGAATTTTCATAAACTCAACCTCCATGTAACTCAAAGGTCTCATCAAGCATTTATTGCTTTGACCATGGTTATCCTTAAACCTTTGCACAAAAGTTTATCCTTTGGATAAAATCTTTATCCAATGGATAACCCTAACTTAACCTTAACCCTTAACCCCTAGGGTAACCATGAGGTTTTCTCAAGAATTTAATGCTTCTTACATCTCCTCTCAACCAACCTTATGTTGACAATTGTCACCATTTCATTGGTGCCAATTGCAAACATGGATTCCCAACTTTCAAACTTAACCCTTGATTAAATCTTTCAATCCTGGCCATCCATTGCCCTATTTTTGCTATAAATAGAGCTCTCATTCCTCCATTTTTAAGGATGCAAGTCTTTAGCATCACACTTATACTAAAATCCATTCAAAATTTCATATTTCATTTGTGCTCATCATTTAGCCTCTCTTTTAAATAGGAATTAATCTAAATATGCAAATTTAGAGTATGTTCCTTATCATTTAGCTTAAATCATAGACTAATATAGTATGCTAGGATAGTTTTGCTACTAATCTTGTCATCTTATAACTAGTTTATTGCATTTATAGGATCATGCATAGCTTAGGATGCATCTCATCTTAAAATCAGCAAAAGCATCCCTCGTTCTTGCATTTGTCATCCCTAAACCATTTTGCTTAGTGATCTGAGAGCAAAAACATTGGTTTGAGGGACCGTGCAAGATAGAGAACCATAGAACCAACCTTGGGAAGCTGAGCCATACTTCATGACTCCATAGCTTGCACCAAGAAGTCCTGTGGGTGTGTGAGCAAGGCTCCCTAGAGCTCCATTTTTCACATTTTGAGTTCTATCGACCCGCTTTTCCTGCATACATTTTTGGCACCCACCATGGGGCATCACCCCATATATCAAATCAGTTTTTAAATTTAACCACTTTTGCAGGTTCGTGGGAAACAAGAGTCAGCGCATGGGAAACATTCCCTAGCGCATCTGGTCAACATCCTAGCGCATCCGGCTTACTGTTCAGTGTGTTGGGTCCATCATCTAGTGCATGAAGTCTTTTCCTTGGTGCATCATAATACTAACCTTTTCTTGTAGATCTCGGTGCGGAAGAAAAATAGAGCAGCGCCTCCGAAACACAGAGTAGCGCATCCCAAAAATAGTATAGTGCATCACTGATTTCTTTTAGCGCATCATTGCTATTTTTTAGCGCATACAGTTTGTCCTATAGCGCATCATAGATAGACAGAAATAAAAAAAATTAAGATCTGTAACCAAGGGTAAAAATTAGACTTGTTGAAGTCCACCAGTTATCTAACGTCTTTCACTTGTTATTTTGCAAGGTTCTAACAGTTTTGTTGCAGATAGGAGCTTAGTCTTAAGGTTATAAAGATAGTTAGAGTTTTTACTAACTTAGTTAAGTTATTTTAAAAAGTTGAACTTCTTTTCTTCTTAAAATTGAACTCATTTTTTTTGGGCTATAAAAAGAACCACAAATCAGAAAATTTCTTGCTTCCATAGGAGAAAAACTTCATTTTGGAAGCTCTAAAAAGAACAAACAAATTTACTTTTAGCAAGGTTAAAACAAACCTCACCATGCTTTGGTGTATAAAAGGATTCATTTTAAATTTTTTCAAAGGAAAGAACCACACCTAAAAGTTTTGTTGCAATCAAAGAGGGAAGTTATTCCCCTTTTTACCAATTTTCTTTTGTTGACCAAATCAAAGTTTTGCTTTGTTGACTCAATTCTTTTCCTAGATTAAATAATCACTGATTTGGGGAAATAAAAGGAATACCATGCTTTTTGGAGCAACATCTCCAAATATAAGTTAGCAAATCATTGTCTTAAAGGCTAAAAAGAAGATTGTTTGCCTTGTCTCGAAAGTGGAAGGTATATGCTCTCCCCTTAACTGGGTGATCAAAAGTCCAGAACCCTCTTAAAGCTTTCTGTAATTTAAGCATTATACAACCTTTAGCAGGCCTTCCTTCCTGAGGAGTTGAAATCAACTCTTAAAGCCATTTATGGCCGGTGTGAAGGGAACGACCTAAGTGGGGAATGACTTTGACACCAAGTATTCCAACCCACTATAATCAAAAGTGGAAAGTGACGAAAGTCCTTTTCAACGGTTGCGCGCAGTGATTAGCCTTCCCCCAGTATCGTTGAGATACATAAAGCCTTTGTTCTAAAGGTTGTGAAGCCTCCTGAGGGAGTTTATCACTGATGGCCGAATAGGAAGCCTAATTACGAACCATAGAAATAGAAACCTTGAGTCGAGTTAGTAACTAGATATTTATAACATCATAGTGCAAGGGTGGGGAAGAATCCACCCCCAAGATTGCTCACCATATATCTCCCAAGATAACTACTCAATTGTGAAGCAATTCACTTTGAGTTAATTTCTGGCAAAAGGCAAAAAAATGGGCTAGGGGATAAAGTAAAAACTTGAATTTTCAAAGCAAGATCAATTGAATCCAAAACAATTCAAAGGAAACCATTGATCACTTATGCATGACTAATCCCCATATTCTAAGAAGAAAGAATATTTATTGTAACACCACGTTGAAGAAACAACAACCAAGTTTTTCCAAATTTATCAAAAGAAATAAATTTTTATACATCAATTGTCAACTCTTCAAATCTCATCGAATATTCCTTCATCACATTAAACTTTATATCCAAAGAAAATCCAACGAATTTGACAAAGAACCTTTAAAGACTAGGGCATATTGTCAAAAATCTACATTTAATCAAATCATAAATTATGGAGGAAAGATCAATCCGACATTCTTGCCCGACGAGTGTATCACTTACAACACACCCCGACTTGAACCACCAACCCCCAAGCAACATATCGAAGAGGATTTTGTCCCCTTCATCATAGAAAGTTTCTACTAAAATGCTTGTTACTCGCTCTCAACAGAATCAACAAAGCGAGGCACAAGTAGAATCCAGTATGAATCGAAGGTTATCAAATCCTTTTGAAGGTCCACACCTAGAGGATACTGAAATTTCTGAAGAACTTCTTCAAGAATGCCAAGAAAGTGCTTCATTCTAAAAACTTGTAGAAAGACTCATGGAAAATGACAAAGAAAAATACTTGCTCATTCTCACAAGCAAAGGAGTTAAACTCCCTGAAGAATTTGACGCAAATGTGTTTAGAACGAGACCTCAACATTATGAATATTAGAATGACAATGAGAAGGGGAAGCACACAATCATGAACAAGATATCCCCGAGCAAAACATACCGTTCCATACACCATTTCAACCCAGGATCAATACAAGGGAAGAACTCTTCCCTCGACAAAACAATGCACCTTTGGTTGCCCTTACTCAACAAATGCAAATGTTACAATGACAAATGCAAGACATGCAACAAGGGACGACAATACGGTACTCATTAAATGAAATCTATCCTTATCCTTTTAACAGAAGATTGCACATGATCCCTTTTCCTCCAAACTCAGATGTACCTAAATTTGACAAATGAGATGGAAAAAGTGATCCCCATGATCATGTCAGAGAATTTTGTACGATGAGTCTTGAATTTGCTCATGATGACACCTATCTGATGAGGTTATTCCCCCGAAGCTTGGGAGGACAAACAATGGAATGGTTATCCAAAATTACACCTCCTGTTAGATCATTTGATGAATTGGTTGACAAGTTCATAACACAATATTCCTATAACATTCAACATGCCATAACCATGCTAGACGTCAGTAACACCAAACAGAAAAACAATGAAACATTCATGATATTCCTTCAACGCTGGCGACGTATGGTTTCACGATATCCTCGAGACATTCCTGAAAAGGAGAAAATGGAAATTTTCATCGACAACTTGAATGGTGAGATGAGTTATAGGCTCAAACTCCAATGCATACCGTCTTTCGCTAAATTGATTGAAAATGACATTCAAGTAGAAGAAGCATGTGTCAAAAAGGGAACACTCAAATTCTTCAAAGAAGGAACAAATTCATCAAACTACAATAACCAAAACAACAACAACTTAGACAAGTCTAGATTCTGGACTCGAAACAAAAATGAAGGCGGTAATGAATCACATGATCCAAAATCTAAGCAACCAGTGCTCGCATTATCCAGAAATCCTCAAGCTACAAAGAATCCTAAAGGTACTAACCCAGACGCTAACACATATGCACCGAATACTAATCAAGGTCAACCCAATGCAAACAACACCAACAATACTCAAAACAAAACCACAAATCAAGGACCTAATAACAATTCACGCGATGACACCAACTTCCAAAAACGTACCTTCACACCACTGGGACAATCACTAGAGTCAGCATTCAGAGAGCTCTTGGCAAACAAGATTCTCTCTTTGCCTGCAATCAACAACTATGAACCCCAAATCAAACCACCTTGGTGGAATGATTCACACTATTGTGATTTTCATCATAACAAAGGTCATCAAATGAATGATTGCATGAGATTGAAAAACATTGTTCAGGACATGATTTATCAAGGTGATTTAATGGTAGATGGTCTCAAAACAAATGGTGACCATGGAGCCTTTAAAAATCCTCTTCCAAACTAAAACAAAGATGGAGCTTCAAGCTCAAACGATACATTTGGATCTCGTATCAACCACATCTACAATAACACCATCAATCACATATCAGCTGAAGACCATCATGTGAATGTCATCACAATCCGAGACCAACATGATCATGAATCTATCAATGTAACAATCGGAGCTCAGAAATATGTCTTGAAAGGACATACATCACCTACAACCACTACACCAAAAATCCAATATGATTTAGTTAGCCAACTACGCAAAACTCCTGCTCAGATACCTATACTAGAATTGTTGAAACTGCCGCCAAAACATAAAGACATATTGGAACAAGCGCTATTGATAACCAATGTACCTCAAGATCTGGATGCAGATAGATTTTAAGCCATGGTCGCTCATATGACAGGGCCTCATAATCTCACCTTCTCAGAGCAAGATAATACTTCCTTAAGCCATCCACATAACACTCCTCTCCGTATTGAAGTCATCATTTATAAACACTGAGTAAAAAGAGTATTGATAGATGGAGGAGCTGGACTTAATATATGTACCTTAAAACTTATCTATGCATTAGGCTTCTCAGAGGAGTCTATTGATCCACCTAAAAAGATTACCATAAAGGCATATGATGATGAGGAAAGGTCATCTAAAGGAACCCTGATGTTACCCATTCAAGTTGGACCAGTGCAAAAGGATACTATGTGTCAGGTCTTAGACATAGACCTCACCTACAATATTTTATTAGGTCGACCCTAGATACATGAAATGCAAGCAGTGCCTTCTACGTATCACCAGTGTGTCAAATTTCCCTATAACGGACAAGAGGTCTCTATATCTGCTGATCACAATCCATTTCAACATTGTAATGCAATGGGGGCAACCCAGGACATTTTGGTTCCCCATAATAGGGAAAACCAAGAATCCTCAACATTAGACCTACAAAAGGCAAAGCCCAAATCTTTACCTAGAGATTTCAAGTAGAAAATGCAAATCAGAGAACAAGGTATGGGAGAATACTTTTTGGAACCCATGTGTTTGGCAAAACTACCAACATCACCCAGATCTCATGGATTACCCACTACATCAACACATCAGGTAACTCAACCCATCACCAAATTTGATGGTACTTTCATCCAACTAGACACTCTAACGCATGAATTAGAAGATAAGGACATTCTTAGCTGGTTATACAAAGATGAGGAAGAAGATAACAAAGTAGCTGCTCTGGATATAGTTCTACCAACACACCTATATGGAAAGGGCTACTTAATCATGCAACAAATAGGATATGATGGTAAAGGACCTATTGGAAAACGCAAAGAAGGAGTCACTGAACCCATAGACCTTCCTTCACAGCTCAGTAGAGACAAAATAGGATTGGGTTGTAAACTCACTTTCCTATTAAGAAAGACACCATGCATAACTCCAAAACTTCAATGGAAAGCAAAGAAGAAGTACAAAGAAGAATCCTGACAGGAAGCACTATTTGAGTCAGCAGAAACAATCTGCAAGGCACGTGAACGCCAAGAATAGAAGCAACATGAAGAAAAGATTCTCAATCACAAGAAGGCCATATCTACAGCAGTAGCTCATATTCAAACACCAATATCTCAAAAACCAATAGAATCATCTCCTGATACCATTATTCCTCCCCAAGGAAGCACAGTCTATGAACAAATACAAAAAGTAGAAGCAAGGTCCGACATCGAATCAACAAAAACTATCAAACTGGTATCCATCATCAAAGATCTATTTTCACCATACAACATACCTGTTTACAACACTGATAGAATCTGGGATGATGCCTCAGAGACTAATTCCAATGAATATGAATGGGGTAGCTGCTCAAATGCTACTGGAGATATCACTGACAATACTGGCTCCATATCCCTTTCTCAAGAAGAGCATAATGTAGAAGATAGACTACCTGAATTTGGACCGCAGAATATCTATGACGCCAAGGAAAGCGAACAAAAACATTATGAACAAGTCTATATGGAAGATAATACCATCAAAGACCTTGACGAAATCCTTGAATTCTTTAAAATCAAATCCAATCACGATGAAACATCTGTCTTGACACTTACAGTAGCAGAACTTGATCCACCAAACGATTCCTTACCACTTGTCTTTCCCGACCTCATTGACTGGGATGAACCTGAAATACATGATATACCAATTTTCCCAGATGATGAATCTATTATCCACTACCTATGTACCGTTAACCCAGAAATAGGCTCTACTAGTGAATGAAGTAATGATGTCTGCAAACCAGGGAGTGCCAAGTCTCTCAGTCGCAAAAATGAACCAAATAAAAGATCTGATGCTAAAAACCAGTCAATGGCAGCTCTAGATCACAAAAAAGTAATAATAAAGGACACATCCGAGGGTGAAAACCTTTTTAAGGCACCTAAGGATGGGAGACTTGACCCTCTTCCTGAATATTTTCATGAGCGATCACCCATATTGATTGAGCCCACTCAATCAATCAACATTGGTACTATAGAAGCAATCAAAAACATACACCTAGCAGAATCTCTAACAGAGGAGGAAAGATCGGCATTTCTCATCTTTTTTAAAGAAAAGCAAATTAACTTTGCTTGGTCATATGCAGATGTAGCGTCCTAAAATTGCGACACTTGCAATTTCAACTGCATTTCGGTCTTCACGATGGCGACGCAACACGCAACCTGAATGGAGACCCCGAAACTTGCTCATGACACTGAAAACTGCATTTTCTTGCACCCTGGCCTGAACCTCCTTTGCACCCTACTGTCCCGGGAGGTGGGACTAGAGCGCCCAACGCCCTGGTCCCCCAGGACCATGGTGCCCAATGCCCTGGTCCCTGGCCCTATTTTGGGCCTGGTCTCCTATGGGGTCTCGGGTCTTTTTGTTTGCAATTTGGAAATTAACTTTCCTGGTCGGCCTAAGGTCGGGAAAATCAGTCTTTTAACCCTAATTGGCAAGTATATAAACTACATTTTCCTCTCCCATTTGGGTAAGGAGGACATATGTGTACAAGCGTGGAAACTATACTCAAGCATTCAAGCATTCAAGCAATTGATCATTTCAAGTCTCCATTCAAGGCTAAGTGTTGCATTCAAGACAAGGATTCAACCATTGAAGAGGAGATCACATACTACATGCTACATACAACATACAACATACAACAAACAACAACATCTATACCTTCGCACATAAGGATACAAACATCCTTACAACAAGGTATTAGTACTTGTTTTACATTACAGACATTTACATTTACAACATTGCTCATTTCTTGGTTAATTCCAAAACCGGGGTTTGACCTAAAGGCAAACCCCTAATCCCTAACCCCCCAATCGTCTTCGCTTTTCTGTGTGTGGGTTGCAGGTACATGGCTGAAATTGAAGATCTGGAATCCTTGTGCAGAGACGAACAGATCCCCCTTCGTTTCACGGATTTTTCGGAGGACCGTGGCGCCGGGCACCATCATCATGACAACTTTTGCTCAAATTTGTAGGACAGTGCCATATCGACATTTTACTGCTAATTCCAAGTCCGCAGCTTAATCCTATATCCCTAAGTTTACAAGCGAATCTTTGTCACTTTCTATGCATTCCTAGCTTAATTATTCTATGCACATTCTTTACAAAAGAGGGTAGCCTTGCTGTCATAACCCTTGAAACACATTTAGCATCCAATCTTGCATTGTGTGGGATTGGATCTTGTGGGTTTCAACCCCTCTTTTGAATGTAAAGTCTCTCCCCTAAGTGAAAACCATCAACCCTAGTGAATCTCCCTTCTCTCTCCTTGGAGTTGGAAGAGGGGAGAGCAACTAGGGTTCGATCGCGATTTTCCGCTTTACATTTTGGTGAACCTGACGTGAACATCCTTTCTGATTATTCATAATTAGATCTGAAAATTGGATTCCTTGATTACATTTCCATGTTTGATCTTTTACAAAATTTTAGAGGTTAATTGCATAAAAACCCTAAATTTTCTTTTTAGTAATTGAACTTGCGAAATGTCTAAATGTTAATGCTTGTTTCAGATCTACCCTTCTATTACAAATTATCAATTCATATTTGTGCTTTAATTTTGAAAATTAAGTGGTTAAGTGTTAAAACCCTAATTTTTAAAACCCTCTTGATTCAACCTTTGTTTGACAATTTCACTGATCAAAACATCTCCAAATCAGCTGTAACTTTGGATTCCGCAATAAAATCACAATATCTTTCATCCCTGAAAATTTGGAAAAAAGTTGCGAGGACCGTGTGCACTCCGAGCGCCATTGTCCCCGACATTTTTTTCGAAATTTCGGGAGCGAGATCTTACTGTATTTTCCTGCTAAAATCCAGAATTTTGGCTGATTTTATCAATTTTAACACCTTCAAAATTACAGTCAAAGTTGGTCTAGGGATTGCTTGGATTAACGCTTCTAATCATTCAAAAATCATTGAAACTAAAATTTTGTGTCAAAATTGTGTTCTTACTGTCCTAAATCTGAAAAGTGTGTTTGCATTCATTAAAAATTTCAGTGCTTTATTTAAATTCTTGCAATTTGTGACTTTTGAAATTAAGTGCTTAATTACAACAACTTTAATTTCCGCTTTCAAAATTGAATTTTGTGTGAAATTGAGTCAATTTTTAAATTTCAAAATTTGCATTGCTCTTGACATTCCCTCTAAAATCATAAAATTCAAAATTTCAATTTCCCTCTCTTTTTCAAAATTCAAAATTTGCATTTTTCGACAATCTTGGTAGGGTTCAATTTCGAGATTGCACCTTTAATTTGGCCTATCTACAGATCGTAAAATTACTCAATTTTTTCAGATTAGCTCTAAAATCATCATAACTTTCATCCCTGCGAATTTCAAAAAAAGTTGCTGGGACCTTGTGCACTCCGAAGCGCCACGGTCCCTGACATTTTTTCTGAAATTTCGCGAGATTGTCCTGATTGTATTTAACAGCTTAAATCTAGAAGATTGGCTGATTTTACTGAAAATTGTTACCTCTAAAATCAAAATCTTCTCTCCCTCTCTAGTGCATGAGTTTTACAACAATAAGCCCTACTTACACTATTCCTGTTAGACGAAGCCATAGAATTAAGTCTTTCCGAGGTTTAATTACCGAGGAGATGGAACCTAATTTGAATAGCCTTTTTAACGAGGACATGGGTAATTCCTCTAATCCTCCTAATGATGAAGAAGCTCTCCATGAGGTTTCTGAAGAACAACTTTCGAAATTGGATAACCAATTTGACGATTTTCGACAATGGATGTCTCAAGAATACCCTGATAGTCAAGCTCTTCCTTTAATTGAGGGTCTAAAACGTATGCTTCAAAGTGATAAGAATGGAATTGATATTTTGCGTGGTATTGCACACATTGTGGATTCGAATGTGATGCCTATGAAGAGTTGTGCTGAAAATTTGGGTTATACACAACTTCCTACTCAAGTCAATCATTCTATTCCTTTGACGACTCCTATTGCTAGTATACCTACCTTTACATCAAACATAATGACTACTTCAATACAAGACATTCCTCCTATGATCACCAGTCATGGGGGCAATCCCTCCTCTTCAATTAACCCTCTTCCTTCATTCAACCCGATTTCTTCATTCACTCCTTCAATGAGTGTCCCTATTATATCTCCACAAATGAACATGACGCAAGGGGGCAATTCATCCAATCATTCCATTCCTCCTTGTAGTGTTCCTCCTGTCCAATCATCTCCTATGACTAATTATCATAGGGTCCCACCACCTTACTCTTTACCTTCTTTCAATAACATAACACCTCCATCTCAATCTAACACATCTAATATGAACTCTTCGACTGAAGCGACCATTAACAATCTTGCACAAACTGTCTCCTCTTTACAGCAACAAATTGCCTCTATGAATCAATCTAAGTTTAGTGTGCCCACATTTGACGTTGCGAGCCCACTTTCTCTTGACATTGTTCGAGCTATCCCCCCTAAACATGTTGAAATTCCGCATTTGGAGCTTTATAATGGTAAGGGTGATCCTCTAACGCATGTTAAGACATTTCAAACAATATGTACCGATTTTGCTTATGACCAAAGATTGCTTGCAAAACTGTTTACTAGAACATTAAGAGACAAAGCCCTACAATGGTATTGCTCGTTGCCTTCTTATTCTATTACTTCTTTCGAACAACTTGCAAATGATTTCATTCAACAATTTCAAAACAATATAAGTCCTAAAGTTACTTTGATTGATTTAATGCATTGTAAACAAGGTGTTAAAGAAAAAGTGACTGATTTCATTGGTAGATATAAGCATTTGTATGCTCAAATTTCTTTTCCAGTGCCTGACAATGATATTCAAAGAATCTTTATTTCTAATTTACAAAAAGATATTCGAGACAAACTTCTGTTTTCTGAGTTTACTTCTTTCCAACAATTGTGTGCGACTCTTCACAATTATCAACTGACTGTGAGTCAAATGGAACAATCACATCCTATGGCTCCGAGTGATAAGGGTGATAGCAGTCAACAACCATTTGGGAAGTTTAAACCGAACAGAGATTCCATCAAATTCAATGAAAACATCATCAACAACAATGTGAATGCAGCATCAGGTGTGCCTCCTATTTCTAAGTTTTTCAAGAAAGAAAGAAAGTATACTCCTTTGAATGAATCATTGCATAGTATTATGAATAAGTTATTGGAACAAAATGTGCTTACTCTTCCTCCTATAAGACAAATTGATCCTGCAAAGATTACTTCACCTTATTTTGATAACAAAGCTTTTTGTCAATTTCATCGTCAGCCTGGGCATGATACTGAAAAATGTTTTTCTTTAAAGGGTAAAATTCAAGATTTGATTGATAATAATACTATTTCTGTTTCTGGAGTGAATGATAAAGGCAATACATCTGTAGCTCCTCCTAATCAAAATCTTCAGATTTTCACTGATCCGTTACCTTCTCATACCTCTAATGCGATTGAGACTAATGATTCCTCTCTTTCATCTGATGGTCTTGTGTCTATGACTCCGAATGTGATTAACTTTGTAGAGCAGCAAGAAAACCCTAAAGAACCTTCCATCACATTTGATTCTAGTGAAACCATTAGGGCACCTGATGGTCCTTTATATATAGTTGCAAAAGTCAAGAATACACCTTGCCGTGGAGTGCTTATTGATCCTTCGTGCATGGTTAATGTTATTACTACTTTGCAATTGAATTAAGTTATCTATGACAAAACAGATGTGATTGTGAAATTATTTGATGCATTTTCTTCTCCTGCAATTGGTTCTATTACATTGCCTATTGAGGTCCATAACAAATCCCTTGATGTGAACTTTGCTATTATTCCTTCATCCGAACAATTTCGTGTGAAGCTTGGCTATCCTTGGCTATCTTCCATGAAAGCTATTGCTTCTCCTATTCACAAGTGTTTAAAATTTCCCCATAATGGTGAAGTTGTTACTGTCAATCATAGTCTCTTTAAACCTGCTGAAAGAACTTCTAGCGTTCCTATTGATTACTTTTGGCCTAAACAATTCCAATCTCTTGCTCCGCGAAGTGATCATCTTTTCAAATCTTATCAAAAGTGGAAAAAAGACATGATCCTATCTCTAAGTGAACCTAGAACACCCAAACTTGACATTCCTATCATTCTTGAGAAGGAAGTTCTTCCTTTGAAAGATAAAACTAATGTCTTTCCTCAAGAAAATTCCCAACCCGTCCCCATGGATGTGACTATATCTATGCCTAATAAACCTCCTAAGAGTAGACCTATACCTCCTCGTCATGATGGACTGGGTCTCCTTCCTAAACCAAATATTCCTCCTTTATATGGAGCAGTTCCTCCTCCTTCCTCTTATGGAGAGAAGAGACCTTCCTCTTCTCCTATTGTTCAGCCTAAGAGACCACAACCTAAACACCCAAGTGATAAGGATGAGAACATTCCTCCTCCTCAATCTTCTTCACTTCCTACTAAGACTAGACAAAATCGTTTTGCACGTGAACGCTGACGAAAGCGTCGTCTTAGAGCTCAAGCAGCTGCTTCTCAAACTTTGCAATCTCCGAAAACACCTTCAACAAGCATTATTCCATTTTCTCCAAAATCTCCAAAACATAAGATGCATGATGGTCTTGATCCTGTGTGAGTTAAAGACCCTATCTTTATAAATCTTGATGATGATATAGATGAAAATGTTATTCATGATGCAAATGTTACTCTTGTTCATTCTGATAGTGAATATGAACTTGTTGATATTGATAACCATTTATCTAACGAATTTTCTAAAGCACTTATCCTAGCTCCTAGACAAGAACAGCGTGGCTTGGAACATGAACATAGCCCTTGTTTGGATCTTGTGATAGCTCCATCTGTTGTGTTGGATGTTCCTCCTCTAGCGTGTTCCCTACCTTCCCGAAACATTGATCAGCAAGATCGGGGGGTAGATGACGTGCTAGACTAGTTACATTAGCATAGCAGATTCTCTCCTCCTCTATCGTTACTTCTTCTATGTGTTATTCTCATTCTTCTATTTGTTGTCCTTAGTGTTGTCTACTTGAGGACGATGCAAAACATTGAGATCTCTTTTAGTCTCTCTCATGTTGACTCAAAAGACACACGTGTTCCCTTCTTCTAGGTGACCTTCCTTGATTGGGGAATGAAGAACAATTATGCATACATACATATGATATACATGAATTATCATACAGCATACTGACCCTGAGGAAAGCGAAGTCACCTCGTGCTTTGTGTTTTGTGTCTATTATCCTTGGGCTTATCTCACACTTGGGGGCTAAATCCTTGCGATAACGTGCTCCTCTCCTTTCTCATTTCTGATATGTATCACTACCTTAAAGCAATCACCCCTGGTGAGGCATGTGCGATCGCTTTAACGTAGGGGGGCATACATCCCGTCCATATCTTTTCAAGATACTTGAAAATTTCTTGGCAAATTTAGCCTTGCCTTGAAAATTTTTGATATCTTTCTTGCATGACTCATAGTGAGGGAACCTTGCTACTGACAGTCATGGTTCTCTCTCGTGATCTTCCCTTTTACTTTGTCAATCGAAGTCGTAAGATCCTTAGTCCACTGGGGGCTTGGTGTGTCTTGCCTCCTTGACGTGGTGAAAGTCTTTCAATGTTGTTTCCTTGTACTTTACCGGAAGTATGAACATACATACTCCCGCTAAAGTGGGGGCTAAATGTAGCGTCCTAAAATTGCGACACTTGCAATTTCGACTGCATTTCGGTCTTCACGATGGCGACGCAACACGCAACCTGAATGGAGACCCCGAAACTTGCTCATGACACTGAAAACTGCATTTTCTTGCACCCTGGCCTGAACCTCCTTTGCACCCTGCTGTCCCGGGAGGTGGGACCAGAGCGCCCAGTGCCCTGGTCCTTCAAGACCAGGGCGCCCAGCGCCCTGGTCCCCCAGGACCATGGCGCCCAGTGCCCTGGTCCCTGGCCCTATTTTGGGCCCGGTCTCCTATGGGGTCTCGGGTCTTTTTGTTTGTAATTTGGAAATTAACTTTCCTGGTCGGCCTAAGGTCGGGAAAATCAGTCTTTTAACCCTAATTGGCAAGTATATAAACTACATTTTCCTCTCCCATTTGGGTAAGGAGGACATATGTGTACAAGCGTGGAAACTATACTCAAGCATTCAAGCATTCAAGCAATTGATCATTTCAAGTCTCCATTCAAGGCTAAGTGTTGCATTCAAGACAAGGATTCAACCATTGAAGAGGAGATCACATACTACATGCTACATACAACATACAACATACAACAAACAACAACATCTATACCTTCGCACATAAGGATACAAACATCCTTACAACAAGGTATTAGTACTTGTTTTACATTACAGACATTTACATTTACAGCATTGCTCATTTCTTGGTTAATTCCAAAACCGGGGTTTGACCTAAAGGAAAACCCCTAATCCCTAACCCCCCAATCGTCTTCGCTTTTCTATGTGTAGGTTGCAGGTACGCGGCTGAAATTGAAGATCTGGAATCCTTGTGCAGAGACGAACAGATCCCCCTTCGTTTCGTGGATTTTTCGGAGGACCGTGGTGCCGGGCACCATCGTCCCGATAACTTTTGCTCAAATTTGCAGGACAGCACCGTATCGACATTTTACTGCTAATTCGAGGTCCGCAGCTTAATCCTATATCCCTATCTCAGTTTATAAGCGAATCTTTGTCACTTTCTATGCATTCCTAGCTTAATTCTTCTATGCACATTCTTTACAAAAGAGGGTAGCCTTGCTGTCATAACCCTTGAAACACATTTAGCATCCAATCTTGCATTGTGTGGGATTGGATCTTGTGGGTTTCAACCCCTCTTTTGAATGTAAAGTCTCTCCCCTAAGTGAAAACCATCAACCCTAGTGAATCTCCCTTCTCTCTCCTTGGAGTTGGAAGAGGGGAGAGCAACTAGGGTTCGATCGCGATTTTCCGCTTTACAGCAGATATGCTCGAGATTGATCTACACTTGATCATGCATCACTTGTCCATCTCTCTAGGAGTTAAGCCAGTCAAGCAAAAACTACGAAAGATGAACTCACAGGTGGCACTCATGGTCAAGGCTGAACTGAAGAAACTATTATATGTCGGATTCATTCGACCCATCGACTATGCTGAATGGATCTCCAACATAGTGCTAGTATCAAAACCAGATGACAGTATCAGAATCTGCACTGATTTCAGAGATGTCAACAAAGCTTGTCCAAAGGACGACTTTCCTCTACCTAGTATCAACATAATTGTAGACCTCACAATGGGCCATGCAATGCTCTCACTAATGGACGCTTTTTTAGGCTATAATCAAATAAAAATAGCCCCAGAGGATCAAGATAAAACAACATTTACCTCTCCTTGGGGAACGTACTGTTGGAATGTTATGCCTTTTGGCTTAAAGAATGTAGGGGCTACTTATCAATGAGCAATGACAACAATCTTTCATGACATGATGCATACCTTCATGGAAGACTATGTGGATAATTTACTAGCTAAATCCTTCACCAGAGCAGAACATCTCGACATCCTAACAAAGATCTTCGATCGATTGGAGAAATTCCAAGTCAGGCTAAACCCTAAGAAGTGTGTCTTCGGGGTTACATCAGGCAAGTTACTAGGCTACATCATCTCAACTAAAGGTATTGAAGTGGATCTAGCAAAGGTACAAGCCATTATGGAGATGCTGCCACCAAAGAATATCAGTTAGCTTAGATCTCTACAAGGACGACTCCAATCAATCAGGCGATTCATTGCTCAACTAGCTGATAAAAGTCTACCATTCAATCATTTACTCCATAAGAATGTACCTTTCAAATGGGAGGCCAAGTGTGTAGAATCTTTTTATCAAATCAAACAGTATCTGATGAACCCACCAGTTCTAGTACCACTAGTGACAGGAAAACCCCTTATTCTATACATCTCAACAACAGATATATCACTGGGGGCACTGCTGGCACAAGAAGATCAACAAGGAAAGGAGTGAGCCATATACTACATCAGTAGGACATTGAATGGCTATGAACTCAACTATACACTCATTGAGAAGGCTTGTCTAACAGTAGTCTTCACATCTCAAAAGTTCCAACATTATATGCTAGCACACACAATTAAGCTAGTGGCCAAAATTGATCCTCTCAAATATCTAGTTAGCAAGGCAGCTCTTACCGGCCGGTTGGCTAAATGGGTCATGATTCTTAGTGAATTTGACATCCAATACATAGAATGAAGAGCTATCAAAGGACACGCAATTGCAGATCAACTAGCTGAAGCACCGCTACTAGGAAAACAAACTATGGAGATTGAATTTCCAGATAGGGACGTCTTTCTATTTCTACCACATAATGGATCCTATACTTTGATGGATCCTACACACAACATGGTTCAGGTGCTGGCATTCTTTTCATCACTCCTGAAGGGCATACTATACCAAGATCATATCGGCTTATGTTCCCATGCACAAATAATGTGGCTGAATATGAGGCATTGGTTATAGGCATCAAGATGGTTGTAGAATGGAAAATCACAGAGTTAATGGTCTATGGAGATTCACAACTAGTCGTCAATCAAATCAACAATGACTATCAGACAAAGGATGACAAGCTACTACCCTACACATGAATGATGGATGACTTCAAACAATATTTTGTACACATCACCTTCAAGCAAATACCAAGGTTGAACAACAAAGCAGCCGATGCCATGGCTACTATCGCTTCATTACTACAAATTCCAGAGCAACAGAGTCGTTATGAGTTTTTGGTAGAGCAACTGTTCTCCCCGACCTATGACCACTCTGAATCCCATGTTGTCTATGCCTTAACTGGTTTGGATTCTCCTTTGTATGGACCAATATATGATATTCTAAAGAACAACATCCTACCCATTGACCAATCTCGTAACCAAAAACATAATTTTATCCAACAAGCCGCCCGTTATACCCTTACTGCTAACACTTTGTACCATCGAGGTCTAGATGGTACTCTTCTTCGTTGCCTTGATCGAAATGAATCTGATTCCACTTTACATGAGCTTCATGAAGGTATTTGTGGCACACATTCAAGTGGAACTACTCTTGCTAAAAAGCTTCTAAGGATGGGATACTACTGGCCTACAATGGAGAAAGATTCTTACCACTTCACCAAGAAGTGTCCTAAGTGTGAGATCCATGGAAATATGATACATGCACCAGCACAGGAACTTTTGTTAGTGGGGACTAGACTTGGTCGGCAAAATTCATCCTTCATCTTCAAATGGGCACAAGTTCATTATAACTGCAATAGAATACTTTACCAAGTGGATAGAAGCAGTCCCCATGACCATAGTAACTAGAAAACAAATTGTATCTTTTATCCTAAACTATCTGATCTGCAGATATGGTATTCCAAGTTCCATCATCACCGATAATGGACGACCGTTCAAAAACTAAGATGTCTGAGAACTATGTGAAAAATTCAAAATACAACATTGGTTCTCTATGCCATACTACCCCCAGGGGAATGGTCAAGCAGAAGCATCCAACAAAACAATACTCAAAATCCTCAAGAAAACAGTCAATGATGCAGGCAAAAATTGGCATGTATAACTCAATCCAGCACTTTGGGCATATAGAACTAGCATCCGTACACCTATAGGAGCAACACCTTTCTCATTGGTCTATGGATTAGAAGCTATTTTACCGCTAGAGGTAGAATTTCCATCTCTCAGAGTCTCTCTAAAAGGCTTAATTCTAGATGAAGAATACCGAGTCAGCCAACTGCAAGAACTGGAACTATTAGATGAAAGACATCAACAGGCTTACATTCATCTCAAAGCATATCAGCAATGCATGTGCAGAAGCTACAATCACAAGGTCATCCCTCGCAACTTCAAAGTTGGTGACCTAGTCCTCAAAGAAAATCCAAGAAATCAGCAAGATCGAGAAAAGAAAGGGAAATTTGAACCTAATTGGTTGGGTCCCTATGTCATCATATCAGTCTATGGATTAGGTGCTTATCAGCTTACAACTTTAGAAGGAGATGTGCTCGACAAACCAACTAACATAATTCATCTAAAGAAATACTACACTTGAGTAGCCTAATGCACGGAAAAAGTCAAAAACCAAAAAAAAAAAAAAAAATTCAAAAAATCAAGAAAAAGCAAATAAAAAGGTACAATAAAAGCAACTGGTGAAAACCTGGTAACAGGCGCTATTGTGAAAGGAAAGCTCCTTTATCTATATCCACATCCTTATCTCCGTAGTACAACACTATCGGCCATCGCCTGACACTTAGCAAATATCCAGTCAGGACATACTTAGCGTAGTCACTATCCTGGTTTATCCATATATCCTCTCACCACATTTTACAATGGCTTGATAATCACTGTACATATTCACATCAAGAGGCACACTTAGCTAGGGGCAATAAATTGTCAAAACTTGCAACACATTCAAGACATCAAAACTATTTGCAAAACTCAGAAACATCACATCCAACAACCAAAAACTTCACTCCATCACAGAGCAAAACATTGGATCGATAAAACGAGAAACACAAAAAAATTCTAAGATGGATGATTTTCTGAAGTACTAAATGTTGCATTATTGCATAAAGTCTTGACTATTTTTGCATTTAAACTTTTTAAATGATTGGATTCTCTACATTTTCTCACTAATGCTTCAAAGCTAGCGATCATGGGAAAACTCCAATATTTTCTTAGTCTTCTGTCTGTAAGGTGATCACTTGTACTATGTAAATACTTGTCTCAAGACATGATACATCGAATATCACTGAAGACATGATTCCACTTTACACATACAAATGGTTTAATCTTGTCTGTTTATACGCAATCCACACTCTGGTTGTCCTGGTTCAATTATACCTTGATGCTTGTGCTATCTTGCAAAATCAAATGTCATGTAAATTTTTCTCAAGTCATTATGGTTCAAGTATACCATTATGCTTGTATAAATTTTCAACATATCCCAAACAAATCAATGCTCAATGATGATACCTATATCGAAAGCAAATAACATATGGTTATATCGGGATGACAAATACAGAATGAGGATGCTCCAAAAACAAATAGTTGCATATCATTTTACAAAATAGTTGCATATCATTTTAAAAATAGTTGCATATCATTTTACAAATAGTTGCATATCATTTTAAATCTTTCATTTAGTCTCACATCATTATCATTATCATATATCTTATTTTTCAAGATACATCTCACAACATATCATTATCATACATCTCATTTTCAAGATACATCTCACAGCATATCAAAACATACATTTACATCATGCATCATATCATCTTTCTAAGGATTGCATCATCATAAAGTAAAGAAAAAACACATAGAACATGCATCCATAACACATCACATGATCAAAGAAAATGGTGTCATCTATATATATATATATTAAATGATCAAAATGTACAAAATCTATCATGTCTGTGCCCAGTACAAACAAAACAATGATCCAAAATACAATAGAGATGTTGTCTCTCAAGTATGACTATCTCCTGAGGGGGATGGTCTTGCAGCTGATGTCCTAGCTCCTGGATCTCTAGGAGGATCCTGTCTCGAAGGCCCCGTCATGCCTTTGCTCTCTGACTGTGACCCAGTCTCTCGAGATCGATTCGATCTCGCCTGCGTGAAGCTCTACACTCTGCGCTCCCTGGGCACCGCATCCTCATAATGGCGTCGATAATACTCCACCTCCCTCACTCTCAAGGACAACTCTCTTATGATGTCCCTCATCGGACCACCTGCTGCCGCTCTCTGAATTCTCCCTACCATCTCCTCTGCTTGACCACGCCGCTCTATCTCCGTATCACACTCTAGGGTCAGCTGAGTAATTTGATGCTGCTACATCAATAGTTGTGTCTACAGCTGCTGTACTATCAACTGTAGTGTCCTGATGTGAGCATCCTCCACATGTGTAGGGATCTGAACTTGTAGGGGCACCTGTGAAGGGGTACCCCCTATCCCTCTGCCTGTCCTAGGTGCTGGTGGAGGTAACTCATCAGTCCTCCTCCTCTGTGCTGGCCACCTCCACTCATCTATGCCTCCCACTGCTGCCATCACCTCTCCCACTCTCCCCTCCTCCCTTGCTCTGATCGCCAACCCTCCTCTCCCTCTGTACATTACAGCTCATCAAACTACTCTCTCCACCTGACCTCCCCCATCTCTACCCCTATCTTCTCTCCTCCCCTGATATCCTCTCCCCCGTCATCCTCCTCTACCTCCATCATCTCCAACATCACCATCTCCCCCAACCTCCTCCTCATCATCAAAGGCAAGCCACATCTCCTCAGGATCTGATATCCTGGCCACAACATGAGCTGCAAACAAACCAACAAACTCATGGGTCATGCCCACATCTAGTATCTTGGGAGCATAGTCCCATAGCTGACCCGCTAAGCTGGAGAAATCCTCTACAGCTGCTCCGCTATTAATAATAGGGCCCCAATCCGGTATGTCCTGCCTCCAGTGAGCATACAAGCAGGTACCCTGTGGTATACCCTGCTACCGACCATACTGCCGCAAAACCCTGCCCACCTGGAATCTCTCAATCATAAAGGGCATCCGCCCTATCAAAAACTGACTTATGAAAATAAAAGGCATCTCTAGCCCATCCTCGGCCTAGACCTCACAATCTGTATATGGTCGCCAGACGATCGTATCTATGTCATCCAGCACCCTCCTCCAGTGCTCCAGTTTTCCCAGCTTACGCTAGACAACTAGACCCCTGTAACCATATGCATATGCCCGCCCAACAGGTTGTCTCTATCCACCAGTGGCCTCGCTGCTAGAATGTGCTCCCAACACCATACCTGTAAGAGTGTCACACCAACTGACAAACTACTGTAACCCAAATACACAACCTCATGTAGGTCCCTGTACAAGTGAGCTAACATGGCTAATCCCCAAGCAAACCTGCGGCCCTGGGTCACCATCTCCTCGAGCACCAATCCCCAACCCACAGAGAATCCCTTCGACCTACAGTCGAGACAAAGGAATCCACTGATGAAACCTGCTAGTACGGACGGAAGAGGCGCATAGTCCAGATCCAAGAACTCCTACCATGGGATCTCATACCCACACATTGTCTCATCATGAAAAATGAGCCACAGTGCCTCAGTCCCACCCTCCTCGGTCTACTCATATGACAATAAAACACCTGCTACAGGAATCCACAATATCCTGTAACAGTCCTCTGGAGTAACTGTCATCTCACCAGTAGCAAAGTGAAAAGTGTTCGTATCACTATGCCATCTCTCATCGAGCGCTGTAAGTAAACCTTGGTTTACAGTGAACCGAGGCATATCCAACAAAGATGACAAGCCGCATCTCTCAATGACATCTAGTTCAGCCTATGCCAACCATGGTATCAATGCCTAAGGTCTGGGGAACCACTCTCACGACTGAACCACTCCCAATCACTCCTGTCAAAAAGAAAAACAAGTCCAATATCAATTTCCACATCAAAACAAAGATATCAAAATCAAAATCAAAATCACATCAAAAACATGAATCAATTTGCAAATCTAATCAAGTTCCACATCATATCATTCCATATCAACTTGTAACACAACTCAAGTTTTCAAAAACCATATCAAAACTTGTAAAACAACTCAAGTCTCCACATCACATAAACTTGTCAAACAAATCAAGTTTCCCACCCATATCAGCTTGTAAAACAACTCAAGTTTCCAACCCATATCAGCTTGTAAAACAACTCAAGTTTCTAACCCATATCAACTTGTAACACAAATCAAGGCTCCACACATATGAACTTAAAACAGTGCAAATCAAATCATGGTTCGATTAAAACAACACATTAATATCTACATCAATAACTTGATCAATCACAAATTAAACCAAGTTATATCAATACTCATATTGGACAAATTATCAAAAACATGACAAAAGACACAGCAAATGACAAAAATCCACCTCCCCAGGCAAAACTGACCTTTTCCTATATAATTTTCTACATTCAAAAATCACTAAATCTTGCAAAACCCGATCCATGCGCTAATTAACCTTGGCTATGCGCTAAACTATATCCATGCGCTACCCTGTTTTCTCCATGCGCTATTCTATCTACCCTATGCGCTGGACTAACTCTACGCGCTATCTCTTTTTCTCCATGTGGCAACTAATCTACCCTAAGTGCTAAAACCAACCCATGCGCTAACCTACCCCATGCTTGCGCTACCTATTTAACCCTATGCACTAGGTCTAACCTACGCACTACATCCCCCTACCCATGTGACCCCTTGTGGACTCTATGCACTAGGTTTAACCTATGCACTACCTTTTTGACCTGAAGTGCTACCCTATGTCCAACATACGCTAACCTATGACCATGCACTAACCTAAACAATTCATGTGCTAACCTATACATTTTTAGATGCTACCCTAAAAAGCTACCCTATGCACTACCGAATTTATCGTATGCGCTAAACTAAGACTTCTATGCACTAAAACGTTAAAACCAAATTTCCAAAATTAAAAACTGACCAAAAATGATCAAATTCAAAATAAAAAAGGGGTCAAAAGGGTGACTTACCAATGGTCCGTACGCGGCAGGCCTCTGATGCCTCCGAACGTGCTCGAATTGATGCGTAGAATAAGGAATAGGCATTTTGTCTTCTCTCCAAGTCTCTTTCTCCAAAGTCAACAAGCACAAATGAGACAAAACAATGCACTTTTTCCCTTTTATAGGGTAAAAATGAAATTAGGGTTAGGGAAATGAGCATGTAATTTGCTCGCGGTCTCCCTCATACCCTGAAACACGTCAATTATTGGGAGATGAATCAATTTAAACATTCCACCTAGCCAAAATTTTGCACCGCAAACACAATCATCAAATCAAATCAAATTTTTCAAAATTTTGATTCATCTCCTGAGGGGGCATTATCACCACTGTTTATCGAATTTGGGGCATCACACATCAAATCTGGGGCACAACATGAAAATCCTTAAACCAAGCATTTATTGCTTTGACCATGGTTATCCTTAAACCTTTGCACAAAAGTTTATCCTTTGGATAAAAGCTTTATCCAATGGATAACCCTAACTTAACCTTAACCCTTAATGCCTAGGGTAACCATGAGGTCTTCTCAAGCATTTAATGCTTCTTACATCTCCTCTCAACCAACCTTATGTTGACAATTGTCACCATTTCATTGGTGCCAATTGCAAACATGGATTCCCAACTTTCAAACTTAACCCTTGATTAAATCTTTCAATCCTGGCCATCCATTGCCCTATTTTTGCTATAAATAGAGTTCTCATTCCTCCATTTCCAGGGATCCAAGTCTTTATCATCACACTTATACTAAAATCCATTCAAAATTTCATATTTCATTTGTGCTCATCATTTAGCCTCTCTTTTAAATAGGAATTAATCTAAATATGCAAATTTAGAGTATGTTCCTTATCATTTAGCTTAAATCATAGACTAATATAGTATGCTAGGATAGTTTTGCTACTAATCTTGTCATCTTATAACTAGTTTATTGCATTTATAGGATCATGCATTGCTTAGGATGCATCTCATCTTAAAATCAACAAAAGCATCCCTCATTCTTGCATTTGTCATCCCTAAACCATTTTGCTTAGTGATCTGAGAGCAAAAACATTGGTTTGAGGGACCGTGCAAGATAGAGAACCATGGAACCAACCTTGGGAAGCTGAGCCATACTTCATGACTCCATAGCTTGCACCAAAAAGTCCTGTGGGTGTGTGAGCAAGGCTCCCTAGAGCTCCGTTTTTCACATTTTGAGTTCTATCGACCCGCTTTTCCCACATACAGTAGGAAATACCGTGAGTTACAAAACTTCATTTATAACAAGGTTCTTATTTGTTATTGAATATTTTTTTATTGTAATTCTTTGAGTGGGTGCCCAGAGTAGGGTTTGGTGCTCCTTTGGGTTGGTGCCCATAAAAGTTGTAATCAGTGATTTTATTGTGAGTCTGGATTGGAGCAATAGACTCTAGTAGCTATTCTCAACGAGGTTTTTACCACATTGGGGTTTCCTCGTATATCTTGTGTTATGATTTTGCATTCTATGTGTGTGTGCATGTGTGCTTAACATCTTTGCCCATAAGTTTCTATATGCTTGTTGTTAGAGATTTGGTTGTTATATTTAAAGTTTTTTATTACCACTGATTCACCCCCCTCTTAGTCATTCATTTATGTTCTTCAAAAAGTAGAATAGCACAGTTTGGAGGAGATTTATATCAGAAAGTGGCTACCACTTCATAGGTCGAAGTTGGATAAAAACTTCAAAAATTTGAGAAAACAAACCTATCACCTTATAGTGTTGATTTGTTTCACATGTATATTCAGATCACTTAATATGCTGTGTGTCAAGTGCTTTGTTTTGAGAGACTTTTACACATGCCTTAGTTACTTCCAATGTTAATTTGTGATGTCCAAAGAAGTGTTGAAAATAGACCTTTTGACTATCCTCGCTTTGTAGTAGAAGGGTTTCACAATGCCCTAATCTGTATCCAAAGGGATAGTTCAATTGTCGCATTCAAATGGTATTCCTTATTGATGCATATATTGTTATTTTTGGATAGAGAAATAGATTACAAAGTAATGTTTTGTGCATAAAGGAATTTGATGATAATGGAGAAAGGTGGCCCATATAGATGTGGACATCTATTTGAGACTGTGGCTATATGCATTCTCAATATTTATGTTTTTAGGAGCATTCTGTTCAAAACCTGTATGATTTATTTGGTCATAGATGTTGGGAAAATGGTGTCTCAACCTTGCATGTACATAAGGTTACTATTTATAGTAAGTTGTCATTTGAGCATAAAATGGTTCAAAATTTTCTAGAAATCTTTGGATTAGCTAGATAAGCATGCCAATAAATTTTTTGTTGTAAGAACATAACTAGTTTTGAAGCTATTAAAGTTTTTTTTTTTGAAGGTTACAATAAAAGGTTTAAATTTAATTTTGAGGACTTTAGAGGCTCAAAAATGTCTTGAGAAGTGGGTGTAACCAACATAGTTGTTATGAGATAATTGAGCACTTCACGAGCTTTCTAGTGTTTCAAACAATTTGTCAACCAGACACCCAGTTCACAAGTTATGACCTCTGGAAGTTTGGTCTCTTGAAATAGGAAAATATAAAATGCATCAAACACATACATGAGCTATAAAAGGGAGGTACACATGTTTATATATGCTTTGACACATCATAGGTCATCTAGGATTGGAGATAAGGTCAGTTCCACTTTATTGGGTGGTTTTAGTCCATAGTTTTGTAATACCATTTGACCGTTTCATGTATTGTATATCTTATATATGAGGTGAATGAGGTAGATGTTGTGTATGATAGTCTTATAGCTATTGAGTTACCTTTGAATTTTTGGTTGGTGGTACTCTTGTGAAGAGATTTCTCTACAAGTATATTATAATCTATTATTGATTTCTAAATAATATATTGGGCAACTTTTGGAGTGTGGGGTTTTTCTCTCGAAAGAGTTTTCCCCACGTAAATTATTGCATTGTGATATGCTTACTATTATGTTTATTTATGTTAATTTTGTTGGAATTATGGATGAATTGATTATATGTTACATTTATGTTTTGTCATTGATGTCAACACTAGTTGATATGGTTGGTTACCGACATAAAAGTTTTGGTTACCGACATAAGAGACTATCTGTTGGACACTTCTGACATGTTTGGATTAGTGAAGTATATTGGATTTCATGAGTTATATGATCCATGAGCATGTCTTGGTTAGTTGGTATTGTCTTGGTAATTGGATGTTATCATACACTCTGGTAAACCCTTACCGACATTGGTTTAAGGCATTATAGGCAAAGCTTTCATTGAGGAATCCTGACAGGATGCACAATTGATGTTGGTGCAGCTTCTTCATGGACTTCAGGATGTTGAAGATGTTTGTTGATAATGTTTCAAATGCTTGAAGACATTTCTTTGGTGTGGTAGACCCAGGATAGGTCTGGTACCTATCTGTAAGGAAGTCAAGTAGCGGAAACAACTTCCTACACTAACCTTGAGAGGAGGGTAATACAAAACTTTTTCAGATCGTTACAATAGTTACAGAAAATAGAAATAGATATAATAGCATTCATACCACAACACAGTGATTTACGTGGGGAAAACCCTTTCGGGAGAAAAACCCCACCCTCCAAAAGCAGCTCAATATTTTATTCAGCAATCAAAAACAGATTACAACATATTTGCAGAGCAAACTCTTCGCAGGAGTACCACTAATCAGAGATTCAGAGGCAACTCAATAGCCATAAGACTCTTACACACAACCTCTATCTCACACACCTCATAAATAGGAGATACAATACAAGAAACCATCAAACGGTATTACAAAACCATGGGCTAAAACCACCCAATAAGGTGTAGCCGACCTTATCTCCCTTCTAGATGCCCTATGACATGTTAAAGCACACATCAACACGTTTCGCTCCCTTTTACAGCTCATTTATGTATCCGATACAAATTATTTTTCCTATTTCAGGAGTACAAACTTCCGGAGGCCATAACTTGAGAACCGGGTGTCCGATTGACGAACCGTTTGAAGCGTCGAAAAGCTCGCGAAGTGCTCTATCACCTCGTAACCCGCTGCGCCGGTTATGGCAACTTTTCAGGGCGTTTCAGAGCCTCTAAAGCTCCCAAAATTAAGTTTAAACATTTTATCGCACCCCTCCAAGACGAAAACTTTAATATCTTCAAAACTAGCTGTGACCTTGCGACGCAACTTTACCGGAATGCTTATCTAGCCAACCAGAAGCTTCAGGGAGAGTTTCGCACCATTTCGTGCTCAAATGAAAACTTACTATAAATAGTAACCTCGCATAAATGCAAGGTTGAGACACCATTTTTCCCAACAAATCTCCCACTTGTCGAACACCTTGCAAGAGCGGAAGGGAATGTCAACACAATGAATCAATTGCTAGGGGCCATAAGGCCCATAGACTCTAAACACCATCTGAACTTCTCTGTGCTCACAACCTTAGTTAAAGCATCTGCAACATTCATCAAAATTTCCACCTTAACCAGCTTCACCCTACCATCTTCGACCATATCTCTAAGAAAATGATACTAAACATCAATATGTTTGGTCCGGGCATGAAATGTCGGGTTCTTAGCTAGGCTAATTGCACTCTGACTGTCACAGTAAACTGTCACTGTACCTTGTTTTATTCCAATATCCGAACATAGTCTCTTAAGCCAAATGGCCTCTTTACAAGCATGAGTAGCTGCCATATACTCTGCTTCAGTAGTGGATAAAGCAACCACAGCCTGTCGCTTACTCATCCAACTAATTGCACCACCAAACAAAGTAAACACATAAGCACTGGTGGATCTTCTGCTATCAATATCACCTGCCCAATCTGAATCCACATAACCATGGATATCAAGGGAAGTCATGTCTCCAACTGAATTACCATGATAACACAAAGATTACTCTGAAGTACCCTTCAAATATCTGAAGACTCTTTTGACTGCATCCCAATGAACTCTACCAGGATTAGACATATATCTAGAAAGTACTCCCACTGCTTGGGCAATATCTGGTCTAGTACAGACCATAGCATACATCAAGCTTCCAACCGCACTCTGGTAAGGCACTCTACTCATGTCTTCCATCTCCAATGGGGATGTAGGACAATCTGAAATAGATAGTTTCATTCCAACTATAAAAGGAACACTCAATGGTCTACAATTCTGCATGTTGAACCTCTGTAACACTGAATTCACATACTTACTCTGGCCTAGCCATAGCTTTTTGTTCACCCTATCTCTTCTAATTTCCATCCCAAGAATGTGCTTTGCTGCACCAAGATCTTTGATTTCAAATTTAGCAGCGAGATGAGACTTTAGTTCTGAAATCATACCTTTCCCTTTGCCAATGAATAACATATCATCAACATACAATGCAATGAATAAGAAATGATCACCATCATATTTATAATAAACACAGTGATCTGATTTAGAACGTTCAAATCCCAAACTCAACACATATGTATCAAATTTCTGGTACCACATCCTAGGACTTTGTTTGAGGCCATACAAAGATTTCTTCAATTTACAGACCAAATTACTTTTGCCTTTCATCACATAGTGCTCTGGCTGTGTCATATAAATATCTTCCTCCAAATCACCATGAAGGAAAGCAGTTTTCACATCCATTTGCTCAACCTCTAAATCATAAGCAGTAGCAATAGAAAGCAAAAATCTAATAGACGTCATTTTTGCAACAGGAGAAAATATCTCACCGTAATCAACACCCTCAACCTGAGAGTAGCCTTTTGCAACCAACCTTGCTTTATACTTCTCAATGCTTCCATCTGAACCAATCTTTTTCTTGAACACCCATTTACAACCAACAGGTTTTTGTCCTTCAGGCAATGGTACAAGATCCCATGTATCATTCTTTTTCAAAGCTGCCATTTCTTCCACCATAGCAATCTTCCAGGATTCTGCATCATTCATACCTAATGCCTCTTCTACAGATTTCGGTTCATCCACACTAGTATTCAGAGCAAAAATACATCTCCAATCATTAGGTGAGTACCTTTTAGGTGGTTGTCTATGTCTTGTAGACCTTCGAACAAGCTGAGTTGGAGGTTCTTCCTCCTCTTCTGAAGATTCAGAGCTAGACAAGCTCTCCTCAACTTCTTGCCTATCTAGGGGTCTCGATTCAACTCTTTCAGGTGTAGAAGGAAGTTGAATCACATCTTCTTTTTTAGTCTGTTCTGGCTGCAATGTAACAGAAGGAGACTTAATTTCTCTAAAAATAACACTTCTACTGTGAATTACCTTTTGTGCAACAGGGTCCCAAAGCTTGTATCCTTTCACACCATAACTATACCCGATGAAGATACATTTCACAACCTTGTTCTCCAACTTTGTTCGCTTCTCCTTTGGCACATGTGCATATGCCTCGCAACCAAAAACTCTAAGATGTCTCAATGAAGGCTTGTGACCTGACCATGCTTCCATAGGCATTTTATCAACAAGAGCTGATGTAGGAGACCTGTTAATCAGGTAGCAAGCAGTGGCAACAACTTCAGCCCAAAACTTTTGTTCGAGACCAGCACCACTCAACATACTCCTAGCCTTCTCCATCAGTGTCTTGTTCATTCTTTCTACAACTCCATTCTGCTATGGAGAATACGGAGTTATCTTCTGCCTGTTAATTCCACAGTCTTTACAGAATCTATCAAAATCATTAGAGAAAAACTCACCGCCATTATCAGTTCTCAAACATTTTATTTTCTTTCCAGTCTGCAACTCAACCATTGCTTTAAATTCTTTAAAATGACTAAAAACTTCAGATTTACTCTTTAGAAAATAAACCAATGTCCTTCTACTAAAATCATCAATAAATGAAACATAATATGTTGATTTTCCAATCGAAGAGACATCTACTGGACCAAACACATCAGAATGGATAAGATCCAAAACACCACAAGTTTTATGAGAACTCGAGTAAAACTGAACGCGGTTTTGTTTTCCATAAATGCAATGCTCACAGAAATCAAAATCAAGATTACAATCATTCAAACCTTCAACAAGGTTTTTATTTTTCAAGGTTCTTAGACCCTTTTCTCCAATGTGGCCAAGTCTCTGGTGCCATAACATAGTCTTCTCTGCAGGTAACTTTGCTTCAGACGAAAGAGCACCCTTAGGTACCCAAAAACCATTTCCATCTGCTGAAGGTGAAACCTTCAAATCTTCTAGTGAAGTATCCGCAGATTTTTTTTTTACAGAAGTGCTATTACATTCAACACTGTATGCTTCAAGCTTATACAAAGTGCCAAGCCTGACACCTCTAGCAACTACCATAGCACCCTTAATCATCTTACATCCTGCTTCAGAAAAGACTACCTGCACACCCGCATCTATCAGTTTTCTCACAGATAACAGGTTTTGTTTTAATCCAGGGATATGCAACACATGATTAATCCTTTTTATTCTACCATCAGAAAACCTGATTCTAACTTTACCTCGACCAACAATGTCTAGATGTGAATCATCACCCAAGTACACCTTATCTCCATTAAATCCTTCATATTCAGAAAACCAATCTCTATTGGAAGTCATATGAAAAGATGCACTTGAGTCAATTAGCCAGGCATCATTACCTGCATGAGTCGCCAAAGCTGCAATAAATGCATCGCCATCTTCCTTGTCAGACTCAGAATCAGAATCAAACTTTTTCTTTTTCTTCTTCTTCTTTTCTTCTTTGCAGTCCTTATGGATGTGACTCGGTTTACCACAGTTCCAGCAAATGACTTTGGACTTTCCAGGAGATTTCGATCTCCCTTTTGATTTGGACTTGTCGCGCTTCTCATTCTTCTTGCCTTTCTCCTTAGGTCTTCCACGAACGGTTAGGGCTTCCTTTGAACTGATGGATACCTTCCTTCACATCTCTTCACCGAGTAGGGCACCCACCACGTCTTCAGATTTCAAAACAACAGAAGTACTACTGATAGCCATAACAAGAGAATCCCATGAATCAGGCAAAGAACAAAGCAAGATCTGAATTTTCTCCTCCTCGTCCATCTTAACACCGATGGATACTAATTGAGCCACCAACATATTGAATGCTTCCAGGTGGTATGCAATTCGTCCACCCTCTTCCATCTTCAAGGAATACAATTTCTTTCTTAAGAAAATTTGATTTAATAAAGATTTCATTTGATACATCTCACCAAGCTTAGTCCATAGCTTCTTTGCATAGTTCTCTTCATGGACATTGATTAGAACAGAGTCTGCCAGGCACAGTCTGATTAGACCTTTGGCTTTTTAGTCCATAACATCATACTGAGCTGCCGCAGTAGGATCTGAGGGCCTTTGGACATTCGCATCAACAGCATCCCAAAGATCTCGATCTATTAGTAGATCTTCTATCTTCAGCTTCCCCATCTCAAAATTACTTCCATTAAATTTCTCCACCTCTATTCTCCCTGACGAACTCGCCATCTGAATATTCCTGCAACAAGATCAAAAAGTGTCTTCTGCACAAGCTCCCACTCAAATCTGGATTAGTTCAAAAAACCCAACTGCCCACAATTGAAACCAAAGGTGATCAGGCTCTGATACCACTTGTAAGGAAGTCAAGTAGCGGAAACAACTTCCTACACTAACCTTGAGAGGAGGGTAATACAAAACTTTTTCAGATCGTTACAATAGTTACAAAAAATAGAAATAGATATAATAGCATTCATACCACAACACAGTGATTTACGTGGGGAAAACCCTTTCGGGAGAAAAACCCCACCCTCCAAAAGCAGCTCAATATTTTATTCAGCAATCAAAAACAGATTACAACATATTTGCAGAGCAAGCTCTTCGCAGGAGTACCACTAATCAGAGATTCAGAGGCAACTCAATAGCCATAAGACTCTTACACACAACCTCTATCTCACACACCTCATAAATAGGAGATACAATACAAGAAACCATCAAACGGTATTACAAAACCATGGGCTAAAACCACCCAATAAGGTGTAGCCGACCTTATCTCCCTTCTAGATGCCCTATGACATGTTAAAGCACACATCAACACGTTTCGCTCCCTTTTACAGCTCATTTATGTATCCGATACAAATTATTTTTCCTATTTCAGGAGTACAAACTTTCGGAGGCCATAACTTGAGAACCGGGTGTCCGATTGACGAACCGTTTGAAGCGCCGGAAAGCTCACGAAGTGCTCTATCACCTCGTAACCAGCTGCACCGGTTATGGCAACTTTTCAGGGTGTTTTGGAGCCTCTAAATGCCCCAAAATTAAGTTTAAACATTTTATCGCACCCCTCCAAGACGAAAACTTTAATATCTTCAAAACTATCTGTGACCTTGCGACGCAACTTTACCGGAATGCTTATCTAGCCAACCAGAAGCTTCAGGGAGAGTTTCGCACCATTTCGTGCTCAAATGAAAACTTACTATAAATAGTAACCTCGCATAAATGCAAGGTTGAGACACCATTTTTCCCAACACTATCTAGGTTATGGATCGATATCATGCTAGCGTGTACTCTACATGTTACCTAGATGATTCAAGATGTTTTATGGATTTTTTATTATTGTTTTGGTCTTAAGACAACATGACATATCATTGTAAATTTAATTATGTAATGATATTATTGTAATATCTTCAGGTGGCCAACCTAATCGGTTTAGGCCTTATGGTTTGTATAAATAAGAGGTAGAAACTCTTTGTAAAGTATCATGGTTATTGGAAAGGTCATGGTCAAGGAGTAATGTGCAAATATTGTAATATCATTCAGGCATAGGAGTTGATCAATCATTGGTGATCGAGTTGGATTCAAAAGAGAACTTAGTCCTCTAACATTGAGCTTAACCGGGACTATAATCAAACATGGTAGATGCTATTTCCAATAGTTCACTCTATTAGATTGTTGTCCATTTATCTTGAGAAGGTCGCAGCCTCTCTGTAGTCAGTGAGACTCTTTTGTAATGGGAAGTACGCTCTAGGCAGTGTGCCTTCATGTAAGTGCAGGCCCCTCATTATAACACAAACTTTCCGCAGAAGTATCATCTGACTGTGGGTAGGCTTTCCACCGTGGTTTTTCTCCTTTTTGGATTTTCCACGTTGAAATCATGGTATTATTTGGTATGGTTTCTTTGCATTGATTATCTAGTTAATTGTTAAGTTGTATTGTTTATTGGTATCTATTCTTACCGACATCTATCTGTGCTTTACCGGTATTTGATTTGTTTAAGGTTGTATTGTGGATTAAAAGTTATAATCTGTTAACAACTGATTCAACCCCCTCTCAGTTGTTCATCAGTTATCCTAACAATTGGTATCAAAGCTTTGGTCCTAATTTGCAAAAGCTTAACTGTTTGAGGTAGATCCTATGGCAACTAACACTTCTAATCCACCGACAACTATTTTTAGAAGAGAAATCCCTAAGCTTGATGGAAAAAATTATGGGATATGGAAAATTTGAATGGAGACTCATCTTAGATTTCTTGGCAAGGATATTTGGGAGATCATTAAGAAAGGATACACACTTTATGATCTAACATCTGACAATCCTGCTCCTACAGACTTGGATAAGAATATTGAAAATGATTGCAGAGCTAGATAAGCCCTCCTGTGTGCACTTACTGATCATCAGATTATGGGATTGATTGAAAAATCATCGGCTAAGGTTATATGGGACAAATTGAAAATTCTGAATGAAGGTGACCCTATTGTCAAAATTTCTAAACTTGATGGTTACTGGGTAAGATATGAAAACTTAAAAATGGAAGATAATGAAAGAATTGTTGTGTTTATGGAAAAGAGTAAATGAGATTGTTATGGGAATTCAATGTTGTGGAGGATTTCTAAGTGAAGATGAAAGTTTCCAAAGTCTTCAGAGCCCTTCCACCGGCTTACAAGATGAAGGCAACTGCAATTAATGAGTTAAGAACAATGGCAAACACTCCAGTCAACAGGGATATTATGATTGGGAAATTATCTGCTTTTGTACTTGAAGAATTTGGATCTTCTGGAGTTGTAAAGTCTAAACCTGCTTTTCATGTATCATCATCAACATCTACTATTAAGAGTGATTTGAGAGCCCTATATGAAAAAGAATTGGAAGACATGAGGAAAGAAGATGAAGAAATTGAGCAACTTGAAGCCTTATTTGCTAGAAGAATGCCTAAAGGTCCAACTGGAATTAAGTATGAAGGGAAAACACCTTTTAAATGTTTTGCATGTAATAAGATTGGTTGTTTTGCATCTAGATGTCTTGAAAGGAATGCAAGGTTTGAGGAAAGAGTTAAGAAAACTTTTAAGCCTAACTTGAACATATATAGATTCAAGAAAAAAACAAACATTGCTACATAGCATACGAGGAAGGAGTAACTAATGACTATGAAGATGAACCGATAGAAGACTCTGCTAGTGGATTTGGAAATGGACAAGAATGGGTGCTCTATGCTTTGAAGGAAGATGAACTGGAACCAGCTATCAAAAATGAAGAAAAGGCCTTGGTAGCAAAAGTTGAAGATAAACTATGCATGGAATTTTCTAACAAGATGAAAAATGAATTTAAAATGTCAATGATTGGTGAGATGAAATTTTTCTTAGGTTTGCAGATTACTCAAATTGACAAAGGCATTTTTATCTATCATACTAAGTATTTGAGGGAATTATTGAAAAAGTTTGGTATGGAGAATTCCAAACTTGTAAGTACTCCTATGGCTACAAGTGAGAAATTATCTATCATGGATAGTTCTACATTGGTAAATCCGACAAGGTATAAATCTATGATTGGTGGTCTATTATATCTAACTCAGATTAGACCTGAGATTATGAATGCAGTAAGTATTGTTTCGAGATATCAAAGTAATCCTAAAGAAACTCATGACTGTGTAGTAAAGGGAATATTTCAGTATTTGCAAGGAACAACATAATATGGTTTATGGTATTCCAAAGATGGTGATTTCACTTTATGTGCATATACTGAATCAGATTGGGTAGGTGATACTGAAGACATGAAGATCAATTTTGGTGGAGCGTTCTTTCTTGGAAAGAAACTGGTTTCATGGATCAACAAAAAACATTCATGTATTTCTTTATCTATTGCACAAGCTGAGTATGCTGCAACAACAACTAATTGCACTCAATTTTTGTGGATGAAGTAAATTTTGAAGGATATTAGGGTAAAGTATAGTGAACCGGTAGTTATCTACTATGATAACTCTGTAGCTATTGAAATGTCCAAGAATCCGATATTTCACTCTAAGACTAAGCATATTTAAATAAGAGATAACTTTCTGAAGGACAAGGTTGAAGCAAAGGAAGTCAAATTGGTTTATGTGAACACTAAAGAACATATTGTAGACATATTCACTAAATTGTTGTCTAAGGAATCATTTGAATATTTAAGAGACAGGTTAGGGGTTTCTGCCCCTCTGGCAGAGACTTGATTGATGAAGTTTTTCATTAGTTTGACATGTATTATCAGAAACATTATTCATTCCAGCACTGATGAGTGGTGCTACTACTCAGAGGGAGTAGTCAACTTTGAGATTCAGAGGTTTATATCATTGCTTTGATATTTTTGTTAGGTTTTTAGCATTGATGTCAAAGGGGGAGTGATAGTAATGTGAAAAATCATTCTGAACCTTACAGAGATATCATTCATAGGGGGAGAGCTATTGATTGTTGGTTATCTTCCACAGGGGGAGACTTGTTTGGTATTTCTTGGTACTTAGATGTTTTCTACATCTAGTGTTGCCATCAATGCCAAAGAGGGAGATTGTTGGCATTATGGATGAATTGATTATGTGTTGCATTGATGTTTTGTCATTGATGTTAACACTAGCTAATATGGTTGGTTACCGATAGATAATTTTGGTTACCGCCAGAAGAGACTATCTGTTGGACACTTCCAACATGTTTGGATCAGTGAAGTATATTGGATTTCATGAGTTATATGCTCCATGAGCATGTCTTGGTCACTTGGTATTGGCTTGGTAATTGGATGTTATCATACACTCTAGTAAACCCCTACGGGCACTGGTTTAAGGCTTTACCGACAAAGATTTCATTGAGGAATCATGACATGATGCACAATTGGTGTTGGTGTAGCTTCTTCATGGACTTCAGGATGCTGAAGATATTCGTTGATCGTGCTTGAAATGCTTGAATACATTGTTTTGGCATGGTGGACCCAAAATAGGTCTGGTACCTATCTAGGTTATGGACCGGTATCATGCTAGCGTGTACTCTACACGTTACTTGGATGAATCAAGATGTTTTATGGATTTTTTATTATTATTTTGGTCTCAAGCTGACATGACATATCCTTGGAAATGGAATTATGTAATGATATTATTGTAATATATTTAGGTGTTTGACCTAATCAATTTAGGCCTTAGGGTAAATAAGAGGTAGAAACTCTTTGTAAAGTATCATGGTTATTGGAAAGCTCATGGTCAAGGAATGTAATGTGTGAATATTGTAATACCATTCAGGTAGAGGAGTTGATTGATCATTGGTGATCGAGTTGGATTCAAAAGAGGACTTAGTTCTCCTACATTGAGCCTAATCGGGACTGTAATTAGGCATGGTAGATGCTATTTCCAGTAATTCACTCTATTGTATTGTTGTCCATTTATCTTGAGAAGGTTGTAGCCTCTCTATAGTCAGTGAGAATCTTTTGTAATGAGTAGTACGCTCTAGGCAGTGTGCCTTCCTGCAAGTGCAGGCGCCTCATTGTAACACATACTTTCTGCAAAAGTATCATCTGACTGTGGGTAGGCTTCCCATCATGGTTTTTTTCCTTTCTAGGTTTTCTATGTACAAATCATGGTTTTATGTGGTATGGTTGCTTTGCATTGATTATTTGGTTAATTGTTAAGTTGTATTGTTTACTAATATCTGTTCCTACCGACATCTATCTGTGCTTTACTGATACTTGATTTGTTTAAGGTTGTATTGTGGATTAAAATTTATAATCTGTTAACAACTAATTCACCCCCCCCCCCTCTCAATTGTTCACCGGTTATCCTAACAAAGTTTTTGCATTATCCTCCTCTCAAGGTTAGTGTAGGAAGTTGTTCCACTACTTGACTTCCTTACAAGTAGTATTAGAGCTTGATCACCTTTGGTTTCAGTTGTTAGGTTTTTTGAGCTAATCCAGATTTGAGTGGGAGCTTGTGAAAAAGATACTTTTTGATTTTGTTATAGGATTTTTTAGATGGCAAGTTTGTAAGGGAGAATAGAGGTGGAGAATATTTTTGGAAGTAATTTTGAGATGTGGAAGCTGAAGATGGAGGATCTGCTAATAGATCGAGATTTATGGGATGCTGTAAATGTGAACGTCTCAAGATCTTTAGATCTTATTGTGGCTGCATAGTATGATGTTATACACTGTAAAGACAAGGGTCTAGTCAAATTGTTCTTGGCAGACTTTGTTCTTATTAATGTCCATGAAGAGACCTCTGCAAAGAAGCTACAGACCAAGCTTGGTGAAATGTATCAGGCCAAATCTTTCTTGAATTAAATTTTCTTGAGGAAGAAATTGAATTGCTTGAGAATGGAAGAGGGTGGACAGACAACATAACATCTGGAAGAATTTAATATGTTGATGGCTCAATTGGTATCTGTTGGTATCAAGATGGATGAGGAGGATAAATGTCAGACCTTGCTTTGTTCTTTGCCAAATTCATGAGATTATCTTGTTATGGTTATCAATAGTACTTCT
This sequence comes from Cryptomeria japonica, assembly GCF_030272615.1. Classification (NCBI taxonomy): domain Eukaryota; kingdom Viridiplantae; phylum Streptophyta; class Pinopsida; order Cupressales; family Cupressaceae; genus Cryptomeria; species Cryptomeria japonica. The sequence goes on from NC_081410.1 coordinate 160,322,371, forward strand.
GTTATTTTGAAGTCTTAAGATGTGGTGAGTGCCTTTCTTCGAGAAGAGATGCGAAGGAAGGTATCCATCAATTCAAAGGAAGCCCTAACTGCTCATGGAATATAGGGAAAAAGGCAAGAAGAATGAGACGTGTAATAAATCCAAGTCCAAAGGAAGATCAAAATTTGTTGGAAAGTCCAAAGTTATTTGGTGGAATTGTGGTAAATCAAGACATGTCTATAAGGATTGCAAAGAAGAAAAGGAGGAAAATTAGAAGTTCGATGTTGATTCTGAGTCTAAGAAGGATGATGGTGATGCATTCATTGTAGCTTTGGCTACGCATGTAGGTAATGATGCATGGTTAATTGACTCAAGTGCATCTTTTCATATGACATCTAATAGAGATTGTTTTTTTTAAATACAAAGAATTTAATTGACGTAAGGTATACTTGGGTGATGATTCACATTTAGATATTGTTGGTTGTGGTAAAGTTAGAATCAGGTTTCCTAAGGGTAGAATAAAAAGGATTAGCAATGTGTTGCATCTCCCTAGATTAAAATGAAATTTATTATCTATGAGCAAACTGATAGATCCAGGTGTGTAGGTAGTCTTTTTTGATGCAGGATATAAAATGGTTAAGGGTGTTATGGTGATTGGTAGAGGTGTCAGATTTGGCACTTTGTATAAGATAGAGGCATACACTATTGAGTGTAATAGCACTTTTTCAAAAAGTAAATATATGGACACTTCATTGGAAGATTTGAGGGTTTCACCTTCAGCAGATGGACATGGCTTTTAGGTACCTAAGGGTGCTCTTTCTTTTGAAGCAAATTTACCTATAGTGAAGACTATGTCATGGTACCAAAGGATTGGACACATTGGAGAAAAGGGTCTAAGGACCTCAAAAAATAAAAAAATGTTGTTGAAGGTTTGAATGATTGTAGTCTTGAATTTTATTTCTCCAAGCATTACATTTATGGAAAACAAAACCATGTTTGGTTTTACTCGAGTTCTCATAAATCTTGTGGTGTTTTGGATCTTATTCATTCTGATGTGTTTAGTCCTGTAGATATTCCTTGCTTTAAAAAATCCACATATTATATTTCATTTATTGATTATTTTAGTAGAAGGAAATGGGTATACTTTCTATAGAGTAAATCTAAAGTTTTTGTTTGTTTTAAAGAATCTAAAGCAATGGTTGAGTTGGAGACTGGAAAAAAATTTAAATGTTTGAGTACTAATAATGGCAGTGAATTTTTCTCTAATGATTTTGATAGATTATGTAAAGACTGTGACATTAATAGATAGAATACAACTCCATATTCTCCACAACAGAAAGGAGTTGGAGAAAGAATGAATAGGACACTGATGGAGAAGGTTAGGAGTATGTTGAGTTGTGTTGGCCTAGAACAAAATTTTTGGGCTAAATCTATTGCTACTGCTTGTTACTTGACTAATATGTCTCCTATATCAACCCTTGTTGATAAAACACCTATGGAAGCATGGTTGGGTCACAAGGCTTCAATGAGACATCATAGAGTTTTTGGTTGTAAGGCATATGCACATGTGCCAAAGGAGAAGCAAACAAAGTTGGAGAAAAAGGTTGTGGAATGTATATTCATCAGATATAGTTATGGTGTGAATGGATAGAAGATTTGGGACCCTATTGCACAACATAATACATGGTAAGTGTTATTTTTTAGAGAAATCAAACCCCCTTCTGTTACATTCCAAATAAAATAGACTAAACAAGAAGATGTGATTCAATTCCCTTCTATGCTTGAAAGAGTTGAACCAAGACCCCTAGATCTACAAGAAGTTGAGGAGAGCTCATCTAGCTTTGAATCTTTATAAGATGAGGAAGAACCTCCAACTCATCTTGTTTGAAGGTCTACCAGACATAGACAACCACCTGAAAGGTCTTCACCTGATGATTGGAGATGTATTTTTTCTTTGAATACTAATGTGGATGAACCTAGATCTATAGAAGAGACATTAGGTCTGAATGATACATAATCATTGAAGATTTATATGGCAGAAGAAATGACATCTTGGAAAAAATGCTACATGGGATCTTGTATGATTTCCTGAAGAACAAAAATATATTGGTTGTAAATGGGTGTTGAAGAAAAAGATTGGTTCATATGGAGGTATTGAAAAGTAGAAAGAAAGGTTGCTTGCAAAAGGCTACTCTCAAGTTGAGGGTGTTGATTATGGTGAGATATTTTCTCTTGTTGCAAAAAAGACATGCGTTAGATTTTTTCTGTCTATCGCTAATGCTTATGATTTAGAGGTTGAGAAAATGGATGTGAAAACTTCTTTCCTTCATAGTGATTTGGAGGAGGATATTTATATGATATAGATAGAGCACAATGTGGTAAAAGGTAAAAATAATTTGGTCTATAAACTAAATAAATCTTTGTATGGCCTCAAAAAGAGTCCTAGGATGTGGTACTAGAGATTTGATATATAGGTAGTGATTTTGGGATTTGAGCATTCTAAATCAGATCATTATGTTTATTATAAATATGATGGTGATCATTTCCTACACATTGCATTATATGTTGATAATATGTTATTCATTGGTAAAGGGAAATCCATGATTTCAAAACTAAAGTCTCAACTCACTACTAAATTTAAAATGAAAGATCTTAGTGCAACAAAAACATTATTTGGATGGAGATTAGAAGAGATATAGTGAACAAAAAGATATGGCTAGGCCAGAGTATTTGAATTCAATTTTATGAAGGTTTAACATGTAGGATTGTAGACCATTGTGCGTTCCTTTTATAGTTGGAACAAATTTTTCTATTTCAGATTGTCTTACATCCCCATCAAAGATGGAAGTCATGAGAAGAGTGCCTTACCAGAGTGCTATTGGTAGTTTGATGTATGCTATGGTCTATACTAGACAAGACATTGCCCAACCATTGGGAGTTCTATCAATTGAACATCTAGAATACTAAGAGGGGAGGGGTGAATCAATATTCCCTTGAATTTATTAAAACTTGTAAACAACCATCCACATAACATAACTAGATTGAAGAAATAAAAAGGACAATAACCAAAAATAGAGTACACCACATGACACCAGTATTTTATACGTGGAAAAACTAAGATGGAAGAAACCATGGAGACGGTAAGCTCTCAATATTATGTAACTAGTTATAGAGTACAAAAGAGGTGGCTCACTGCTGGATGAAATTATTGGGAAAATGGTGTCTCAACCTTGCATTTACATGAGGTAACTATTTATAGTAAGTTTTCATTTGAGTACAAAATGGTGTGAAATTCTCCTTTAAGCTTTTGGTTGGCTAGATAAGCATTCCGATAAAGTAACATCACAAGGTCATAGCTAGTTTTGAAGATATTAAGTTTTCCATTTTGGAGGGGTCCGATGAAAGGTTTAAATTTGATTTTGAGGACTTTAGAGACCTCAAAATTCCCTAAATAGTTGGCATAAATGACGTAGTGTTTTACAAGGCATTAGAGAACTTCACAAGATTTCCAACACTTCAAACAGTTCGTCAATAGGACACACGGTTCTCAAGTTATGGCCTCCAGAAGTTTGTACTACTGAAATAGGATATATAAAATACATCAGACACATAAATGAGATGTAAAAATGGAGAGACACATCATAGGGCATCTAAAAGGGAGATAAGGTTGACTACACCTTATTGGGTGGTTTCATCCCATGGTTTTGTAATACCGTTTGGCGTTTTCTTGTATTGTATCTCCTATAAATGAGGTGCGTGAGATAGAGGTTATGTGTAAGAGTCTTATGACTATTGAGTTACCTCTGAATCTCTGATTAGTGGCACTCTTGCAAAGAGATTTCTCTGCAAGTATATTGCAATCTGTTTTGATTACTGAATAATATATTGGGTGGCTTTTGGAGTGTGGTTTTTTTTTCTCACGAATGGGTTTTCCCCACGTAAATCACTGTGTTATGGTTTGAATGTTATTATATATATTTCTATTTACTACAACTATTGTGATAATCTATAAAAGTTTTTGCATTACCCTCCTCTCAAGGTTGGTGTAGGAAGTTGTTTTTCTACTTGACTTCCTTATAGGACTCACTATCCAGAGTATAGTATCTCACTACCGGATAATGGATTAATACCAATATTACAAAATCAAGCTGTTATATTTGCATGTATCATATGCATGGGATACAGTTCCACTAAGGCATATAATCACTATTCGCTGTACATAATCACTTTCACAGTCACTATATACATTTTCTATAATCACTTTCACATTCGTTGTTTTTACAAAAATGATCAAAAGATCATTTCTCTAATCATTGATAATCAATTGGATATATACCAAGTAAGTTTTCATGAAGTTTTCTCAACTAGAGTAAAGGTGAGCCCAAAAAGGTCCTTTATATGCTATTGTAAAGACTGATCTTCATCAAAGCAAAGATGTTGGCCAAACACAAAAATATTTTCACCAAAAATTTAAGGAATAGGCAGGATAATTGACACTAATATATTGCCACTAATTCTAGAGGAAATCTGACCAAAAAATTGATACTGTACTAAGCTGGAATATAGGGTACTTCTTTACCAAACCCATAGAAATGCCACACCAGAAACATGACCACCAAAAATTTTGGATGTAGATGATGGATGAGATACACAACATGATCTTGAATATTTGCAAAAATATTTGATAGAGGGGAGTGATGTGGATCCAAAAACACCGAAATAGGCTAGACCAAAAGAGAGTACTAGAGCTTGTAGAAACTATATAAGAAAATGGCGCTCATGTTGCTAGATTATCAAAACATCAATGACAATATTCTAAAATTCTCCCCCTTTGTCATTGATGGCAACATGATGGCTAATATGACATATACAAAAGAGTTATATATACAAAATTTGTATGCAAACTCTCTATACATATTCATAAAAACTATTTATACATATTCACTCCCCCTTTGGCATCAATGGCAAAAGGTGCAGAAGGGTAGAAACACAAATTAATTGGAAGATTCAGGTTGATATTTTGAATGTGGGAAGACCAAATACTTGCATTGATTTCTCATTACTGAATGGTATCTGTGAGTAGTGCAAACTAAATCTGGAGAGAGACAAGAGTATGATTTGCTTATTCAATGGAGCTAGGCTTGAAGAAGGTGAACTGTTGTGCCTTAGAGAGGGCACAATTCGTCAAAAAAATATAGTCACTACACATGTACCTTAGCTGACCAAGAGGGAGAATGATATTGTCCCTTTGTTGCTAAAGTTTGAAATACCTCTTATGCAGATTTTCAATAAAAGATTTGTCAAAGCCGGTGAGATCCTGAGCTAGCTGAAACGAATTAAATGCTTGCTAAATTTTTGACTCGATTGAGTCAATATCTTTTTGAATGCTTTTGGTGGCCTCTAGCCATTGCAAACTATAAAGATACACTGCATTACTAGTGGAGAGACAAGCTTGACCATGAGGAATAATTTGACAAATATTTCCATTTGTCTTTGCACATTTGCTTCTTAGATCCAATAACAATTTTTATTTATCAGCCTCCTTTTCAAGAGCTATCCTTGATTCCAGGGTAGATTTGTAATTTTTGAGAGATTTTTATTAAGGTTTTATATTTGTCCAAGTTGGAGGAGGATGGATCAATGAAACTATTTAGAATGGAACTTTGTAGTGCAAATATTGCCTCCTCAATCACCTTGTTCTTTTCTTTCAGTTCCTCAAACACATGCTTCTCAGTTGAAGCCTGAATGACTTTCCCAATATAATTTTTTAAAAAAGGAATCAATCTTTTTGAAGTCAACAAATAATGTGGAAGAAGCAATGGGTTCAAACGATAATCAAGCATCAAGCAAATTTTCTAGTGTGTCAGAACTGGTACTGGCTTCCACCCTTTCAATGGTATCAACTGGCGAGGTATGTTCTTTAGATGAAGTCTTTTCTTCCATTTTATCCTCTTTCTCCTTTGAACTGGCTGAGGGGACATCAACAACATTAGGTGCATTTATTAGAGGAATTTCTTGTATTTTAATGACATTAGGAGCAATATTATTTGATACAATATCTTCAGAAATAATATTTTCATTGGCAATGCTATCAATGGTAGCTTCAATAGACACACTTTTCAAACCTTTAATAACCAGTAATAGTCCAAGTTTTCTAGTGATGCCTTAAACATATTCTACAATTTCTGTTTTTAATGCATCTACATCTTATGGTCCTTCCATAAGGGTATCTAACCTTTCTTGATCTTTAGCTCTATCTTGCACACTTGTATAAGCATAGCCTTTTCTTTATTGGAAAGGGCATTTCCAACAACTTCCAGAGCATATTGTTGGATTTATTTATCTTCTTCTATAGCCTTCTAATTTTATTTAGAATTTTCTAGAGGGATTTGGGGATATCTTTCTTAAAATCTTCTAAAATAGCATTTAGTCTAATATAATACTAAACAAAGGCTTTTACTTTTTTTTCCTTATCTTCATCATTAGCCTCAACATGCATATCACCTAGTTTCTTTAGTTCTCCTTCTATGACTATCATATTATACACAAATTCTAATTCAAGGGGATCCATCATAATATGCTAACCTTTTCCCTTTCAAACCTAAACCTGGAATCATTCTACTTTAGTTTCTTCAAATTCCTCTCGATCAGACCCAACATCAATGATTTTCCTTTCACTTCTTTGGGATTTCCTCGCTTAGATGGAGAATGTTTGGTTGTCTCATTTTTCCTCTTATCAATTTTTTCCTTCACTTCTCTCAGAAATGCCTTTTCCTGAACAAGGATACTAGAAGAGGCAACTATCCTACTATATATTTTGACTCGTTCAATTTATTCTTCTGTAATGCCGACCTACTTCATATATTATTTAATGACTTTTTGCATATTTATCTTTCTCTCCTTCTAGGTTTGCTCCATGTGGTGTTTCATCAATTTCTCTTGAGATGTCCCATACCTTTCTTGTGACTCATCAATAGGACACCATTTCCTCAGAGACCTCATATCCCAAAGCCGAAATCCACTTGGTTCTTGGAACAATGACTTCCATAATACATTTTTCAGTTGAAATTATAAATGTGATGTCATCCTTGTATTTCTATACAATGGATTTGGGAATCCTTTGCTTGTTTTGCATATTTAATTTAAAAATAGAGAAGTATGTAGTAAATTTTTCTTCTTGCTCAGTATATTCAGAAAACCTCTTCAGACTTTTGCAATCTGATGTGCTATCGGAATGTCTTATAGCCAAAATACTTTCCCAATTCCAAGAATCTCCTTCAGAAAATAAAATAGAATACATGGTGCTAGGGTTCCATACTTAAATAGATTCTTCTTCTCCTCGCATTGCTTTAGGTTATCAAGAAATTGCTGTCTCAAAATCTCACACAAATCATAATCGACATTCTCTTCCACCATTTCATATGCCATATTGACCACAGTGGTTGAAATAGAATTTTCTTGATTTGTGTAGTAGACCTTGTTCTCTATCATCATTGATGCATATTGCATGAGAGGGTTTTTTATGGTATTTAACTTCAAATAACAATCATTGTAGACTACATTGGTCAAATTTTCAATCTCTTTGTTCTCTACTGACTTTGGTACTGGAATACCTCCCAAGTCACACAGTCTGGTTACTATCTTCATTATATTCTTGGTGATATGAAAAGAATCTTCAAGCCATATGAATTCATCATGGAAATGAATCATCACCATCTGGACTCATTTGTCATCTAGACAAAAATTAGGGAAAAGATTCCATGCATTCAACTTTTTCTCAACTAGGGTTTGATATTCTATTTTGATTTCAAAATTGTCTCCAATCACATCATCATTTTATAATTTCTAAAATTTCCCATGGTTTTGTTCTTCCAATTTCACATGGATATATGCCCTAATATCCTCAACCAACAAAACTCTAAATTGAATGCTTGAAAGCACACCCACCAGATCATTTTCAAGTGATTTGATTGGGTATTTCTTAAAACTTGGATGTTCTTGAGTGCTAACATCAATGACAGTGGGAGTAGCCATGGATGAAAAACATTGAAAGTAACAAATTTGCAGTGAAAATACCTTTTTTCGCTTCGTTGGAAGGCCCTAACCCTTGATTCACTCATTTGCATCTTGAATTCTTTAGCTTCATGTGACAAATGATTTAGTGATTTCTCCTTTTATCCTTTTCCGATACACTTGTATGCAATAAATGTGATAGGAAATAGAGTGTAGCTTTACCAAATATTATTTCTATCCGAGTTTACTAAGACCATCCATACTTTCACATTTTGTCATACTGCACTGCTCTTCGTTGGATTTTCCATCACCACACACTTCTCAACATGTTGTTACTACAACCTAGCACTCTTTCGCAAGGGAAAGATATTTCTTGACTCACTCCCCTTGGGCCAAAGCCTTTGATTCTCAATTGCTAGAGAAAATGTTTGCAACAGAGCTAAGTGCAGCTTCAACTTCTTTCTTTCGCCAAATCTTCTTCATCTTTGCCTTCACATCATCCTTGTTGATTTTCTTTACTGGTCTATTTGACCTAGCTTCTCCTTTTCTACAATACCTTGCAATATGTCTAGGTTTGTTGTAGTTGTAACATCTGTCATATCCTTGAGCTTGTCTTGACCTGCACTGGTTAGCCTTATGTCCAAAAATATTTCATGTATAACATAGATCTATAAAATGACTAATTCTATTTTGTTCTATCATACTATGTTTTTTACATTGACTAGCTTTATGGCCATAATTGTTACAGGTATAACATCTACCAAAGAATGATTTAACATTATGATTTATTCTATTTTTGCTAAATAATGCTTTGTGACCTAATTTATTGCAAATAAAACAATAGCCATTAAAATATGTGTTTCTTTTACTTGTTGCTTGACGAATTACTTACCTTTGTCATCTCTCATTGACTTACTAGATTCAACTTCCTTTTCTAGAGATAATCCTTCTTTGCTTTGCGAGCTTTCACCTATCTCAAATCGTAGACTACTTTTGTTTCCTGGAGACCTTTGCACAACTAACATTTGATCAAGCTTACACAAACTTACCTTAAGTTTGTCTTCTTGTTTCTTTGATTTTACTAGATCTAGTTTCAGGGTTGTAACTTCTTGTTCAATCTTCCTGTTTCTTTGATTTTACTAGATCTGGTTTTAGGTTGTGACTTCTTGTTCAATCTTCTTGTTTCTTTTAATTTTCCAAATCTATTTTGCATTTTACCATTTTATTCAAGTACTCCTTGGTTTCAAAACTTATTCACTTTTGCTTTTTAGAGTTTTCTTGCTAGAGTTCTTCATTAACTTCTTTGTGCGTTTCTCTAGATTTTTTCATTCACCCTTAGCTTTTTGATACACTCAATGGCTAATTGAACATTTTATCTCAAATATTGATGCAAAAAATCCACACCAAAACCACATTAGGGAGATTTTTTTCTTCCACCTTACCTATTTAATAGGTACTAACTCTTCCAAGTCTTCACAAGTCCCTTAATAGACTTCTGTCCTACTTACAAGGCTACAATAGCCCAAAACTCACCCAAGCTACTCAAAAAATTAACCAAACACTCACACACATTCCTCCATGAATACTCAACTATCTTGAACCCCAAACCATGTTCCATAACATTTCAACACCATTAGTCTCCTTTGTACTCACACAATCAAGGCTGCCCCAACAAGGACTCCCACTTTTCACTAGTTCCCAACTTCACAACTTTCCACAAGTATTCCTCATGAACACAAAAATACCTTTTCAATCCTAAAAATATTATCAAAATTTTCACTTTGGACTCTCTCTACCCACCCAACCTCCCAAAATGATAAAAAATGGTCAATGAGGACTCACTGTTTTTAGGATAATCAACCACATATTTAGGAAAACCATATAGTAAGGTTTATTTTCCACTTCTCAATGCCTCCAAAGGATTCTAGAGACTCAATATTCTCTAACCAATCACTCACCAACTCCAACTACAAAACCAACCAACATTCAAACTCACAAACACAGGTTCTTGTTAAACTATCAAACTAGGACAACCACTAGCCATTTTAGGACAGTCAATAGTTTTTGCATTTGGATTGTTTCCCCAACTTCACAACCCTTTTTTCCTATCTATGTAACCCTCACACACTCTCCACAACCCTCAATTAACCCCTCAAGGTCCTCCAAGACATTCAAACCAGCCAAACTTCCTCTTTTACACTATTGTCGCATATCGAGACACAATTTCAGTCAACTCTCTCTTTGTTTGCAAATGCCAAAATCATGTATGAATCCATGGAATAAAATGGAAACTAAAATTAATATATTATCCCTCCATTACACAATTTTTTTTCTCTTGATCATTGTGGAATGGAAGCTATTTACATTTTATAATGCCTCATCAAACCCTAGGATATGGTTTTGACTATTTTTAGTAAAATTACTATCTTTTTCAAATCAAAATGAAATTCAGCAAGACAAAATGTAAAGTGGAGGGGATTCACACCTCTACCATGTAAAATTAATTTATACTCAAAATAATAGGTTAAATCAATGAAAAACATGAAATAGATGACTATTTTTATGAAAAAAACCATAAAATGTAGGGAACATCAAGTTATTTTATTGGTTTTTCTTACTACTGATGCTCTGCAAAAAGGATTAGAAAATCTGTTTGATGGCAACACACACAAGAGCACAAGAAACAAACGTTAGTGTTAGCAACAAAAGATTATCCTAAACAGGCATATCAAGAGAGATATTAAGCATGAAATAGAAAGCATATAAACATAAAATGAAATAGCTAATCAAGATGCTCATAGTTGCTCCTCCCTTGTTCCTCTCCTCTCCAAGTCCCAAATGAGTGTAGCTCTCAGCAGCTTTTTGCACTATGGATGCTTATGGAGGATTGAGATTTAATACTAAGCTTCAAATATGAAATGAAAAGCTAAATACTATGCTAGAGTAGATAGTGATGCTATAAAAAAGCTCTATGCTAATGCCAGTATAACAACAATACTCTAAAATGCTTCTCCTTTTGCTTGAGGAGAAGGGTTCTATTTATAGAAGAAATAGGGAAATGAAGGGTTAAGATTGAGCAATCTTAACAAGGGTTAGGATTGAAAGTTGGGGATCCATGTGCACAATTGGCACCAATAAAATGGTGACAAGTTTCAACATAGGATTGGGTTGAGAGAAGAGGTTGGAGGCATTAAAGGCCTGAGAAGACCTCATGGTTATCTAGAAGGTAAGGGTCAAGTCTAAATTAGGATTATCCATTGGATTAGGAGTTAATGCAAGGATAAACCTTTGTGCAAATGTTTAAGAGATAATCATGGTCAAAGCATTAATGGCCTGATGAGACCTTTGGGTTGGGTAGAGGTTGAGTCAAAACAAATGTTTTAACCATGTGGGAGGGTTGAATTAACCATTAATGGTTATTGGAGACTTTGGGGATTAAGTGGTTGAAGGTTGAAAGCTTTCAAAGGTTATCCAAGACTTTGAGCCATTTAGTGGTTGAAGGTTGGAAGCTTTCAAAGGTTATCCAAGACTTTGAGGGTTAATTTGTTGAACACACAAAGCATTAATTGCTTTTCAAAGACTTTGGAGTCTTTGAGAAGTGACTCCAATTTTCTTAGGAATGTGACAATATTTAGGGGATGGATTAGGCTAATTAGGAAGGGTTTAGAAGAATCTAGAAGGGGTTTAGGCATACAAGTGGATTTTGTAGGAAAATGCAAGTGGGAGAAATTTTGGTATTTTCAATTAAAATAAAATCATTTATTTCAATTAAATGGTGTAATTTGCATTTGGATAAATATTCAAATAAATATTAATTTATTTAAATGAGAAAAATGAAGATAAAGCATTAAAATGCTTGAAGACTTTGAGGGAAACCATTAAAGGCTTGAAGACTTTAAGGAAAACCATTAAAGTCTTAAGAAGACTATAGAAGGAAGCCATCAAGTTTGAAGACTTTAAAGCCATCAAGTTTGACTACTTTAAGGGAAACCATTAAAGGTTTCAAGTGGGTGAGGATAAATAGGATTTTAAATAAATAATTTATTTAAAATAGTTGTGCAACTTGCTTTTGTAGGGAAATACAAGTGGGTGGAGGATAAAGGTGATTTAAATAAATGATTTATTTATTTAAATGTGAGAGGTGGGATTTTGGGGGTTTTAAATAAATATTAATTTATTTAAATGTGAGAGAAGATTTAATTAAATAAATATGATTTATTTATTTAATTAATGGTCTGAATTTGGTTAAGTGAATTAAATCAAATAAATTGAATAATTTATTTAATTAATAGGAGAATAGGGTTAAGATGAATTAATTAAATATTAATTTAATTAATTATTGATTGATGGTTAAATAATCAAATAAATACTAAATATTCATTTAATTAAGTGGACAGATTTATGTGACTACATTTGCCCCTCTTTGAGACGGTGCGGTTTATCGCGTCGTTTCAAAGAAAGAAAAATAGGTGTGAAGAAATGCCCCATAAAATGTAAATTTAATGGGTGGTATGCCCCCTCGAGGGATGGGCCAAATTTTGTTTTGAAAAGTCGGGCGATCTCTCGAAAAAGAATGCAAAGTGGAGGGGAGGTAGAATAGAAGAAATTAGAACTAATGATGAAAGAATGGGAGAAAATGGAGTGAATATGAAGAAACAACAAGCCAGCGAGTACCCTGAGGTCATGCAAGAGATACATAGCAGATGTAGTGTGGGGTTTGGATTGATGCTATACAATTGATCAAAATTGGTTGGACAATCTGGTGCAATCGGTTGAATTGCCCCGGTCAAGTCAAAGCGTGACAGTTGATGTCAGTTGGTCGCTTGAACATGATAAAGTCTGAGTAAGTGAATCAAAGTGACTTGATGGTGACTTAGACAATTGATGTAATTGCCCGATGAAGTCAAGGTATATGAAGCAAAATACTCGTTGAGACGTAGACAATTGATGTAATTGTCCGTTGGATTGTGTTTGATTGGTTGATCAATTGATAGTATGTGCGTGTGATGGATGGCTGTGGGGAATCATGGCAGCCCCGTTGAGACTAGGTCATTATGATAAATGCCTGATGTAGTCTAGGATTACCATAATCGATTACCTGTTGAGACCCGAAGATACTTGATCAGAGTATCTGTTGATAGTCTAGGTGTGTGGGAGTCGATGTATCTGTGTAGATAGAGTAACTGGCTTAATTTTGTGGATGAGTGAGGATGGGAAGCGATGAAGGGATTAGGATGATGTTGATGATCAAGATAGGGAGGCTGAGGGGGGATTCGATGTTAGATAGAAGATATGGAGGACTAGGACCGAGTCCTATGGAAGAAGATGAGTAAAATAGAGTATGCATTATTATGACTACGTATGCATGATATGCAACTATTATGAATGTATGGATGGGTGGAATGCAACGAAATGCAATATATACAAATGAGATGGAATGACGATCCATGGTGCTTTATTTTTCATCATTGAGCTTTAAAATGTTGTAAGAAAATACAAGCAACTTGACATAAAGATTCAAGATGACCAGAGTATTTCTTACATGGATTTTTATATAGCAAGTTAATACAAGCAACTTGATATAATGGATCAAGTTGACCTGAGTATTGCTTGCGGAACAGACAAGGATTATCTCCGTTCATGCATGACTTGGATCGTCCTCCTTGATCTTAGGCTGATCATATCCTGAGACAAGTGCATACCGTACAAAGAAATAAAACCTTTATCCAGTTTGGACGAGGTAGGAGGAACCAAAGGAAGAGCATTGTACCTGCAAACAAACAGTATATACATAAAGAATAAAGAATAAAGATCCTTGGTAATGGTTCATGCTCATATGGTCGAGGTATACGCTGTAGTTAGCAAGCCGTAGTGATCTATGACTATATTTTTGCATAAGATCATGTAGCTTAGTGAACTTCCCACGTAGACACCATTAGTACATGCCCCAGTACTTCATCGGAAGTAATGCGCAAACGATACAAAACAATGCTGAAAGATCCTGATACAGATAAACAAATGATTGTACTCATAAATCAACCAAGTATTTGATAGCTTAACATAATTTTCTTGTCAAATAAAATGTCATCTTGTCTTTGTTTTGATAAGGAAGGATGCATCCTTGTTTAAGACAGTTTGGATTGTTGATGTTGAGTGTGTGGTTGATTGGTAAATGGTCATTGTGTGAGTAGTTTGTCAATGTTTATTTTGGTATCTGCATGGATGGGTATGTACAAGGTGTTGCCATGTTTTTGTGTGATTTTTCAATGGTTTTGTCGATGTTTTTGGATTTTGAATTATTTTGAATGTTTTTGGTATTTTTGCGAGATATTTTTGAATGTTTTTGGATTTTTGATGATTGTTTGAATGAAGAACTTAATGAATCATAAGACAATGTAGAATCCACTTCCATCAATAGGTTAAAGGCATTGCCCCCAGTTTTAGACATGACTATGAAAAAGCGGGATGCAAGATGTATGGAGTACTATCATAATTGCAGAGGAATAACAAGCCATGGTTGATGGATGGATGGATGTATGTATGAAGTAGATGTGATCGCCACAAGTCTGAAAGATAATGGAGCCATAGCCTTTACGAGTGGCGCCTGTTTGCCAGGTTTTCACCATCATTCTTACCCAAGGTGCCACCGGAGTGGTTGTTCACCGTTTGGATGCATGATTTTTCTTTACTTTTTTGAATGTTTTTATATTTTCTTCAGGACATTTTTTTGAATGTTTTTTGGTATTTTCTGATAGGCAGGGGAGCCTGATGCTCTGTACAGCTTATGTGTAAAACCGTTTGAGGTGCATGCTATTGATTGGATCTGCGAGCGGTTCTCCTTCTGATGTAGCCAACTGATATGCCCTGGACCCGAATACAGCAGTGACAACATATGGGCCCAACCAGTTTGATTCAAACTTGCCTTGATGTTCTCTGTTTGGTTGGTTGCGAGGATTTTCTCGAAGAACAAGATCACCTACCTCAAATGTACGAGATCTAACTCGGTGATTGTAGCTTCTACTCATGCGCTGCTGATAGGCTTTGAGGTGATTGTATGCAGCTTGTCGCTTCTCATCTAGTAACTCTAAGTCCTGAAGACGAGATACTCTGTATGCTTCATCATCGATGAGATTGTGCAATGAAACTCGTAAGGATGGTATCTCGACCTCAATAGGTAAGATAGCTTCAGCACCATAGACCAATGAATAAGGAGTTGCACCTGTAGGGGTCCGAATGCTAGTTCGATATGCCCATAGCGCTGGATTCAATTGAACATGCCAATCACGACCGACATCATTGACTGTCTTCTTTAGGATTCTCAATATGTTTTTATTGGATGCTTCGGCCTGACCATTGCCTTGTGGGTAATAGGGAGTGGAAAAGCGGTGTTGGATATGAAATTTCTCACAAAGCTCACGGACATCCTGATTTTTGAAAGGAAGACCGTTATCTGTGACAATGGACATGGGCACACCATACCGGCAGATGATGTAATTGAGGATGAATGAGGCGATCTGCTTGCCGGTGACTTGGGTAAGTGGAACAGCTTCGATCCACTTGGTGAAATATTCGGTGGCGGTAATAATGAATTTATGGCCATTGGATGAAGATGGATGGATTTTACCCACAAGGTCAAGACCCCATTGACAAAAAGGCCATGGTGTTGTGATTGGTTGCAGTTCTTGAGCTGGTGCATGTATTAGGTCGCCATGAACTTGACATTTTTTGCACTTCCTAACAAAGTAGTAGGAATCCTTTTCCATAGATGGCCAATAGTATCCAGCTCGCATGATCTTCTTGGCTAGTGATGGACCACTTGAGTGAGTCCCGCAAATTCCTTCATGTACCTCTTCCAAAGCCTTTGTTATCTCACCTTGTTCCAGACATCGAAGGAGAGTACCATCAAGACCGCGTCGGTATAGGGTTTCGGCAATAATGGTATATCGAGCAGTTTGGCGAATGAAGGTTTTACGTTGGTTATTTGATTGGTTGGGAGGAAGGGTGTGATCGCGGAGATAGGTGTAGAACTCACCGTACCATGGGGATTCAGAACCGACAAGGCGACATATCATTTCGGATTCGGGGATATCATAAGCGGGAATCCAAAGCTGTTCTACCAAGAACTCGTAGCGTGTTGAATTCTGTGGAAGATCTAGTAGAGATGCGATGGTAGCCATAGCGTCAGCAGCTCGATTCTGATCTCTTGGTATCTGCTCAAAAGTGATAGTAGTAAATGATGTCTTTAGAGTGTCCACCATTTGCTTATATGGCATGAGTTTATCATCTTTGGTCTGATATTCATCTGTTGCTTGTCGAATGACTAGTTGGGAATCGCCATATACTTGTAGTTCTTGTAATTTCCATTGTACGGCTAACCTGAGTCCTGTGATCAAGGCCTCATACTCTGCTATGTTGTTTGTGCATGGAAATGTGAGCCTGTAAGACTTCGGGATGCTATCACCTTGAGGTGTGATAAACAGAATGCCTGCCCCCGAGCCGTGCCTAGTGTATGAACCATCAAAATATAGTTTCCATGGTTGTGCTTCTGTGATCATGAATATCTCTTCATCTGGAAAATTGGAAATGAGAGGATGATCGCCTATGAGTGGTGCATTGGCCAATTGATCTGCAATGACCTGACCTTTGATAGCTTTACGGTCCACATACTCGATGTCGAATTCACTTAGAATCATTACCCATTTGGCCAAACGACCTGTCAATGCTGCTTTGCTGAGTAAGTACTTGAGTGGATCAATCTTTGCAATGAGTTGTACCTTGTGTGTTAACAGATAGTGCCGCAATTTAGTGGCTGCCAAGATTACTGCTAAGCAAGCTCGCTCAATAGGTGTGTAATTGAGTTCATAGCCAACCAGTGTGCGAGAGATATAGTAAATAGCACACTCTTTACCTTCTGCATTATGTTGTGCCAGTAGCACACCCAGTGCTGTACTTGTTGCTGAGATATAGAGCAATAATGGTCTACTTGGATCTGGTGGCATCAGCAATGGTGGATTCATGAGATAGTCTTTAAGCGCCTGAAATGCTTGCTGGCATCGGGCATCCCACTGAAAGCGGATGTTCTTGTGTAGCAGGTGTGTGAAGGGGTGACACTTATCAGCCAATTGTGCAATGAATCTGCGGATGGATTGAAGCTGTCCTTGTAGTGTCCTTAGCTGACTAATATTCCTTGGAGGTGGCATGTCCATGATTGCCTTAACCTTTGCTGGATCGACCTCAATACCTTTGCTTGAGACAATGTATCCTAGAAGCTTCCCGGAGGTCACTCCGAAGACACATTTCTTTGGGTTGAGTCGAACATGGTATTGTTCCAGTCTATCAAAGATTTTATCTAAGATGTGAAGATGTCCTTCTCTAGTAAGTGATTTTGCTAGTAAATCATCCACATAATCTTCCATCATAGTATGCATCATGTCATGGAAGATGGTGGTCATTGCTCTTTGATAGGTTGCTCCTGCATTCTTTAGACCAAAAGGCATTACATTCCAGCAGTATGTGCCCCATGGACATGTGAAGGCTGTCTTATGTTGGTCCTCTGGTGCGATCTTTATTTGATTGTATCCTGAAAATCCATCCATGAGTGAAAGCATCGCATGTCCTGTTGTTAGATCCACTATGATGTCGATATTTGGTAGAGGGAAGTCATCCTTAGGACATGCCTTATTCAGATCTCTGAAGTCTGTACAAATGCGGATGCCCCCTTTTGGTTTGCCAACTGGTACAATGTTGGAGATCCATTCTGCATAATCAATTGGTCTAATGAAACCAACATCCAGGAGTTTCTTGAGTTCTGTTTTGACTAGCACGGCAATCTGCGGATGCATCTTACGAAGCTTCTGCTTGACAGGTTTGGCTCCTTTTGCTACTGTGAGATGATGCATGACTAAATCAGGATCAAGCCCAGGCATGTCTGCATATGACCATGCAAAGTTGATCTGACGCTGTTGGAAGAACTCTATAAATTGAGGTTGTTCCTCTGGAGTGAGAAGAGATGCCAGATGTATGATATGAGGGTTTTCAGGAGTCCCCACATTGTATTCTTTGGTCTCCTCAATGAGGATCGTTGATCGTTCCTGTTGTGTATTAGCAGGGAGAATGTCAAACCCTTCATCCTCAGGCGCCTCAGAGAGGTTTTCACCGTTGGATACGCTCTTTCTTTTTACTTTTGTTGGATCAAACAGTGCCACAGTGTGGTTTTCACTAGAAGATCCATGTTTTAATGTTATATTTTTGCAGCTGAAGGGTTTGGCATCCGCCCCGAAGTATGCTGCGCTATTAAGTTCAATGGCGAATCCAGCTTTGTGATCCCCGCTTGGTAGATTATCCCTTAATTCCAAAAAGTCAATGATAGCCTCATCATTTTGGAAGAGGTCAAGACATGGGGGATTTGGTTGGTTCCATTCGATGAGTTCAGGATGGATAATGGGCATTACTTCATCGATTAAGTTAAGTACGGGAGATGTATCAGTGAGGGTTAAGACAGTGTGGTGAAGGTCGTTGATGGTACTCTCCCTGTCAGAATCAGGCGTAGGATGAGACGTAGGGTCTGTGGAAGATGTTTCCAGCTCAGGTACCCAAGTGGTCTTTATCTGTGCTTCTCCGTAAACAGGGATGTCTTTGCGGGGTGGAGGTGGTGATGTGTCTTCCTCATCTGAAGTGTTAAGTTGCACTGAATCGAATTCCCACTCATGTGAGTCGGTCTCTGAATCACTCTCCAGCATCCGATTGCTATACCATACTGGGATGTCTTTGGAGTTAAACACGGCAGGTGTGATTGGTTTATGTATCCTTGTAGTGATCGGTGCTGCAGGAATTGTGATGGGGTTTAATGGATTTGTCACTGGAAGTATCGGTAATGGTGACTCAGTGGCTTCTGCTGGAACTACTGGTGCCATAGATGCTGCTGCGGGTTCCAATATAGTTGCTGCTACAAATGGTGTTGCTGATAGGATTACTGGTTCGTTTGATGGGATGAGTGACATTGGTGATGGTGGAGTTGTGAGCCTTGAGGGGGCAGTGGGGATAGTGCTTGATGGTGCTTTGATTATGAAAGGTATCCTCTTTGCAGTAGGTGGGCAAAATGGTTTGCTGGGTTTTCCTTTGAATCTGAGTTTAGGAAGGATCTCTTTTTCAAAGCCAAGGCCTGTATTACCTTTGGGCTTGAATTCTGGTAGTAGAGGTTCGTGTCGTCCTTGTTTGCAGTATCCCAAAGCACTCTGACCATCATATCCCATTCTTTGCATAATGAGGAGGCCTTTGCCATATTGTTCCGTAGGAAGTGTAACTTGCGGTTTGTCAGTGGTGATGGGATCTTTATAGATCCAGTCCGCCAGGTCCTCATCTTGTGTCTCTTCCTCTTGACTCTTTCCAAGAATGAAAGGCGTTAAGGCACATGGAGGCGTGATTAGTGGTTGCTGGAGCAACTGCTGTGGTTTACCATGTGTTCTAGGAGAAGTGGGCATTTGTCCCACACAAAAGAGCTGACTCAAGTTGTATTCTCCAGGACCTTCCTCTGCGATTTTCATCTTAAGCTTTTCTTGCTTGGGTATAGGGATGTTCGAACTGGCAAGAGAGGCGGGACTTACATATGATGTGGAGGAAATGGCTTCCCTATTATTAGGGACAGTAATCTCTGGTTGATGGCTGATATTATGGCAAAATGCAAAGGGATTTGCATCGCCCAGGATTGTGATCTCTACACCGTTATGTGGGAACTTGATACATTGATGGTAGGTAGATGGAACGGCTTGCATGGCATGTATCCAAGGTCTCCCTAATAATAGATTATATGGCAGAGGAAGGTCCAGAACCTGACAGATGATGTGCTTTACCACAGGGCCCACTCGGATTGGTAGTACCACAGCTCCTTTGGATGAACGCTCTGCATCATCATAGGCCTTGATGGTGATCTTCTTGCGAGGATCCACTGATTCTACTGCATAGCCCAATGCTGTGACCAACTGTAGTGTGCAAATGTTTAGGCCTGCTCCATTATCAATCAAGACTCGCTTGATCCTGTGTTGGTTGACAAAGCCTTCAATGTGGAGTGAGGCGTTATGAGGTTGCTAGAAGGAAGAGTTATCACTTTCGGAAAAAGTGAGACAAGGTGATGACTTTAGATTTCCAACCATGGCTTGAAATTGGTCCGTGTTCAGGTTTGCAGGGACTGACGCCGCTTGGAGTGCTTGATCCAAGATAGTTTTATGAGATGGTGACAGAGGCAAAAGCTCCAAGATGGATATAAGCGCAGGGGTTTTGTCTAATTGTTCCACAAGATTGTACTGCTTTGGGATGGAGGTGGCGCCTTGTGGAGCTGCCTTGATGGTGACCTTGCCACGACGTGTAACAACATTGCAATTTGAGGTGGGATTTTTGAAGGTGATAGTTGCAATTTGTTCAGTGGCATCATACAGGTGATTGACAGTGTAATTATATGCAGCTTGTGTATAATCAGTGGTATCAGGACCTCGTCTGGAAGTGGAAGGACCCCTTTGATCTTGCGATGGAAGTGGATTCTTGAACATCTGATGATCATTATTGGTTGTTTTTGGGTCATGTCCTTCAATTTCAATTTCTCCTCGGTCAATAAGATCCTGAATGAGATCTTTCAATCGATGACAATTACTTGTCTTGTGTCCTCTTCCTTGATGGAATTCACAGTGTTCAGTATCTTTCCACCATGCTGGTTTGACTTGAGGCTCATAGTTTGATAGCTTAGGTAGAGTGACCAAATTTTGAGAGAGGAGTTGTCGCAACACTGTTTCAATGGGTTCCCCTAAGGGAGTGTATGTGCGTTTTTGTTTTTGTGGACGAGGTCTTGGTTCATCATGAGATGTGATGCGACCTTGATTAAGAGGAACATTTGTGTTATTTTGAGGTGGAGGATTTTGTCCTGCAAACCGAACCACAGGTTGTGCATTTTGGACAGTCCGAGCATCCACAACTCCATCGTTGACGATGTTCTTATTCTTGTTCCAGAAGTTCGGTTTATCGCTATTGAAGCGCGGGCGAGGAGCATCTTTTGGTTCATTAAAGATTTTGATGAGTCCTTTTTTGATGAGTGCCCTTTCACATTTTATACCCTTGGTGATCATATCGTTAAAAGAGTCTGTGTCTTTGACATCCAGGTGAAATTCCATTTCTTCGTTTAAGTTGGAAATGAAAATTTCCACTAGTTCTCGTTCAGGTAACTGAAGAGAACGTCTGCTAGACATTTGGCGCCATCGTTGCAGGAATACTGCGAATAATTCACCTGGTTTTTGTTTGGTGTTGCATAGATCAGCCATGGTGATGTCGCGTTCAATATTATAAGAGTAATGAGATAGGAACTTCTGGATGAGTTCCTCAAATGTTCTAATGCCACCTGGAAGTCGGGAAAACCATGATGTGGTTGTTCCTCCCAAGCTTTGGGGAAAAAGGCGCATTAGGTATGTGTCCTCATAAGCTACTTCAAGACAAGCAGAATGAAATTCTCGGACATGATCACGGGGATCCCCCTTTCCTCTATATTTTTCAAATTTGGGTGTTTCGAACCCGCGTGGAAAGGGTGGCATATAAAGATTCCTATCAAAAGGATAGGGACAGATGTCGTTAAGTGAGAATTGATTGGTCTTAACACCACTATGAAGTTGTTGGGCGAGATTCTCGACTTGTTGCCGCAACATCTCTATTTCATTTGGAGGAGGAGGTGGTGGGTTACCTCGAGGAATGTTATATCTGATGGGATCTCTACGCCTTTCCTCCTCATGGTGACTTTGTCTTTCTGATGCTTGTCTTAATTGGGCAAGATCAAAGTCTAAGGGGAGTTTGGCTCCTTCTTGAGCAAGTCTTAAGAAGTGAGCATCCGCATTGCTCCTTAGTATTTCATCAAATAATCTGTTAAAATGAGGGTTATGCTGAACCCTTTCGATTGTTGAAGGAGTGGGAGTACTTGGGTTTTCATCATTCACATTTCCTCCAAGTGCTTCTTGAAATTCATTGAGGTTGTCCTCTTCTTCCTCAATTTCTATTTCTCGTTGCCTTGATCGTGATCGGGTTTGAGCCATTTTGTTTGCAAGTTTGTTTTGAAGTTGATTGAAGATGATGATGAGTTGGTGATGAAATGAAAGATTGATGGTTGATGGATTGTAGATCTCTAGCACTCTAAAGGTAAATGTAACCAGAATTCTTTCTTTGAATTGCTTGTTTGTTTTGATGATTTTGGATGTGATAAGGTGTAGAGAAATCTGAGATGTGTTACAGATTTTGACTACCTAGTAATGAGAGGATTCACTCATGAACTAGTTTTAACCTGCGTAGATGTGTCTCTTAGGATGAGCTTATCCTAGATGTAGAAACAATCTAAAAGTGATGTGATGTGTTTGATTTCAAGCAATATCTAAAAGAGAACTTGGGACAAGAACCTCTTAATGTTTTGAGAGTTGGGATGGATTGATGATGAAGTGATGATGTATGAGTGAGATGATGGATGAAAATGTTTTCAACTTCAATAAAAACTTTGTGTTACAAACGGGACAAACTCTATCTCTTCCCTTTCAGGCATTGGTGGCACTTCTCGAGCTGTGTTGTAGGTGATACAGATGTTTGGGAAGAAGTTGGGATTAATCTTTCCTCCTTGATTTTTGTGATAACTCAAAGCTCTATATTGCATAAAAGCTCTGCGGTTCAATGATTCTGAATCAAACTCGTTTGTTTTACCTTGAAGGTATAGACGCATGCGATGTAGAAAGACTCTATGTGAGACAAAGATTTGTCTATTGAGATAGAAGAAGTTCCTCCTTTTGATCAAAGCCTTTGAGCTTAATGGTCTCCTTTTCAAGTTGATACTCTGATGACACTTCTTCTTTCGCAAGATGTGAAGAATGGTCATAAATTTTTGACTCTTTGTTTGTTTGCACTTTGTTTTTGGTATTTTTGGTTGTGTTGACAGATGTTGGATGAATACTTTGTTTTTGGGATTGATTTTCTGATTTTTCTTTGACAAGAAAACAAAGCAAGCACACAAACACAAAATTGTAGCCTCAAAGGCACAAATGAGTATGGGTCTAGATCAACCCAATTCTTGGACTTGTTTTTGACCCTTCCTTTAGATGTATTTTAAGGTGTATTTCCAAAGCCTGAAGTCGGCTCAATTTGCTCTAGGTCTGTAAAACGAACACACTTCAAACACTTTTTATCCCTAAGGTCAAATGGCCAGTTGTGATAAATTTAGCCCACATCTTGATATTTCTTCGACTTTGGTACTACATACCTTATGAATCCCGTCGTGGCAGGTAAGGATGTGATATACTAAGTCTTGCACGAGCATAACAAATAGATGATCCCTATGATAGGGGAGTCACCACTTTTATCAAGCCACAAGTGACTTTTCAAAAAGCTATGTTTCTACTCAAGGAAATATGTATGGTGAGTATCTTGGGAGCAAAACCATCTATGCTCTTGCACTAAATTATATCGCAAATATCCTCAATCAATAGAACGGGTGGGCTACTACTTAAAGGTGTTTAGTCATGTTCGATGTTTTTGGACATAAGTTCATTCTGCAGTGACTCACTTAAGAGCCTTGTAACTGGTGGTGGGGCCCATTTGTCCTTTCGGCCAGTTACACTGTAGGAACAGCTATACCCAAGGCTACAGCTTTCGCTCTCACCTGATTTCTATAGCGGCTCGAAGGATTTACCGCTCGAGGTCGTTCCCAAGAGTATCGATCCCTTGGCAGGCCTCTCTTAAAAAGATAAAATGTGAGTGTTACTAACACTTTTCTCTTGCACCTAGGACCACGAAAGCCAAGGGAGAGAATAGTGTGTGTTAGAAGTAGGACCACTCGACCAACTCTTTGCACAAGTGTGCCAAGCACGAAAAACACCTGTTCTTTTTAATCTATCATTGCAATGTGATCTAACTATTTGGAGATGTTGCTCCAACAATCATGGTGTTCTTTTTAATTTTCAAAGGCAATTGTTTGAGTAAACTAGAATTTGAAAATCCTGGTCAACTTAATGAAAAACACGTTTGCATGAAGTAAGATTGCTTTAAAAATGAGACAAGTTGATTGTGAATTTTATTTGCACCAAAAATGGAAGTGTGGATTGTGAGTTTTATCTTGATGCAAGAAATAAAATTTGCCTTGTTGATTTTAAGCACCAAAACGAAGTTTGTTTCCTAACTTGCAAAAAAAAAAAAAAAAAAGTTGTTTTTGTATGAGTTTGTGGTTCTTTTTACCTTGGAACAATGAAATTCTTTTTAAGAGCCCCAAACAAATGTGTGATTCTTTTTTTAAAAGCCCAAATTTGAAATGTGAAGTTAATTTTAAACCAAAATAAAAAGTGAATTCATTTTTAAAACCAACTTCAAAAAACAAGTTAGTAAAAAATATAAATCTACTTTTTAATCTAATTTAAATCTGCACAAAAGAGAAAAATAGTTAGTAAAATCCGCCTATTTGGTGGGCTTCTACAAGCCTAATTTTTTTTTTTTTTTTTTTTTTTTTTTTTTTTTTTTTTGTTTTTGGTTACAAGGTGATTTGTACAACGTTTTGTTACAATAGCGCTAGTCTGCGTTTGAACAGAGGCACTATTTAACACAAACGTATTAAAAGAAAGGGAAAGACAGAGAAGGGAAAAGCACTGAAACAGGGGGAATAGCGCCAAAATAATGCCAAACGCACCAAAACAGTGTCAAAATCGCAACCTGTGTGACATTTTCAACATTCAAACATGTTATTGGTTAAAAAAAAAAAAAATGATCTTTTTGGTGTTTGGATTCACGTCGGGTTCACCAAATGATGCTCTGCAAAAAGGATTAGAAAATCTGTTTGATGGCAACACACACAAGAGCACAAGAAACAAACGTTAGTGTTAGCAACAAAAGATTATCCTAAACAGGCATATCAAGAGAGATATTAAGCATGAAATAGAAAGCATATAAACATAAAATGAAATAGCTAATCAAGATGCTCATAGTTGCTCCTCCCTTGTTCCTCTCCTCTCCAAGTCCCAAATGAGTGTAGCTCTCAGCAGCTTTTTGCACTATGGATGCTTATGGAGGATTGAGATTTAATACTAAGCTTCAAATATGAAATGAAAAGCTAAATACTATGCTAGAGTAGATAGTGATGCTATAAAAAAGCTCTATGCTAATGCCAGTATAACAACAATACTCTAAAATGCTTCTCCTTTTGCTTGAGGAGAAGGGTTCTATTTATAGAAGAAATAGGGAAATGAAGGGTTAAGATTGAGCAATCTTAACAAGGGTTAGGATTGAAAGTTGGGGATCCATGTGCACAATTGGCACCAATAAAATGGTGACAAGTTTCAACATAGGATTGGGTTGAGAGAAGAGGTTGGAGGCATTAAAGGCCTGAGAAGACCTCATGGTTATCTAGAAGGTAAGGGTCAAGTCTAAATTAGGATTATCCATTGGATTAGGAGTTAATGCAAGGATAAACCTTTGTGCAAATGTTTAAGAGATAATCATGGTCAAAGCATTAATGGCCTGATGAGACCTTTGGGTTGGGTAGAGGTTGAGTCAAAACAAATGTTTTAACCATGTGGGAGGGTTGAATTAACCATTAATGGTTATTGGAGACTTTGGGGATTAAGTGGTTGAAGGTTGAAAGCTTTCAAAGGTTATCCAAGACTTTGAGCCATTTAGTGGTTGAAGGTTGGAAGCTTTCAAAGGTTATCCAAGACTTTGAGGGTTAATTTGTTGAACACACAAAGCATTAATTGCTTTTCAAAGACTTTGGAGTCTTTGAGAAGTGACTCCAATTTGCTTAGGAATGTGACAATATTTAGGGGATGGATTAGGCTAATTAGGAAGGGTTTAGAAGAATCTAGAAGGGGTTTAGGCATACAAGTGGATTTTGTAGGAAAATGCAAGTGGGAGAAATTTTGGTATTTTCAATTAAAATAAAATCATTTATTTCAATTAAATGGTGTAATTTGCATTTGGATAAATATTCAAATAAATATTAATTTATTTAAATGAGAAAAATGAAGATAAAGCATTAAAATGCTTGAAGACTTTGAGGGAAACCATTAAAGGCTTGAAGACTTTAAGGAAAACCATTAAAGTCTTAAGAAGACTATAGAAGGAAGCCATCAAGTTTGAAGACTTTAAAGCCATCAAGTTTGACTACTTTAAGGGAAACCATTAAAGGTTTCAAGTGGGTGAGGATAAATAGGATTTTAAATAAATAATTTATTTAAAATAGTTGTGCAACTTGCTTTTGTAGGGAAATACAAGTGGGTGGAGGATAAAGGTGATTTAAATAAATGATTTATTTATTTAAATGTGAGAGGTGGGATTTTGGGGGTTTTAAATAAATATTAATTTATTTAAATGTGAGAGAAGATTTAATTAAATAAATATGATTTATTTATTTAATTAATGGTCTGAATTTGGTTAAGTGAATTAAATCAAATAAATTGAATAATTTATTTAATTAATAGGAGAATAGGGTTAAGATGAATTAATTAAATATTAATTTAATTAATTATTGATTGATGGTTAAATAATCAAATAAATACTAAATATTCATTTAATTAAGTGGACAGATTTATGTGACTACAACTACATACACCAAAAAGCCATAACCAAATGTTTATAAGGATTTTATAATTCCTTAAAAACATCAAAACAATTATAAACATCTTTATAACTCATTTTAACAACAAACACATAATTACCCTTACAAACTCAAAAGTTTCTTGACAACTCTTTGTCAATTTTGAGAATTTTGCTCCACATTGTATCTAAACTTAATCTATTACTCCCATGACACAATATTGACTAAAATAGGTCCAAATAGGCCATAAAGACCCCTACATATCATAAAACAACATATTTTCAACACAATGACAATTTTTGACAATATTGACTATATGACTTCAACATGACTCAAAACACCTTCTAATAACATCAAAGACACTTATTACATCAATAATGGTCATGATTGACTTTAATAAATCACATTAACTCAAAAAAAGTATGATATTTCATCTTTCTTTATTAATTCATAAAGACCTATTAGGTGCTCCTGTACCATAGTCACAACCTTCAAAACTTTCCAAGTCTCTTGGAATTGTTATACCTGCAAAACAAATCTGATTAGATGATCCTCCTTGTCCTTGCACTGGTTTCATCTTCACTTTGGTCTTGTACATATACTCTTCTTGAAGTTTCATGTTGGCTTGGCTACTTGAATCCTTCATGCTTTCTCTACCAATTTGGATCTGCACCTCTAAAATCTGATTTGCCTTCTTCCATCTGCTTCCAATCTATCCTTCAACTTCCTTCATGACAAAAAAATATGCACTCTAACTATATTCTTTCATTTTACCTTTGGTTTAGCATTCATAAGAAAAATCAACAAAATCAAGAAGCAACAACAAGCTCCTTTCACCATCTTCCTCTTACCTTGCCTCCTCACAACCATTACCAACTTCCTTATGCTTGCAATCACTGTTAGAACTTTATACATTTGCATCACAATGAATCTTACCATCCAAAGACAACTCACTACCTTGGAATCAACATATCCTCTCTTTTCCATCTCACTTGGAGACCACACAAACTCTTTAGCCTTCTCATGGCACACCACTATCAAATTTTTAGTCTTAGTCTATTTTACTCTTTGAGAACATCTTCTCATGATTTACCTTCTCATCTTCACCGTTCATGGTGACTACAACTTCCATCCCTATCACAATTTCAGTACCTCCACTACTTGTCATGCTGTCACTTTGGTTTACTTCAACCAACTTCTTCTCCATTACATGCCATTCCACTTGGCACTCCTTCTTACTCATTTACAACTAATTTTCCACCTTGATCACTATATCTTCATCCTCATAACCAATTTTCATAGCGGCACCTTTCTGTCCTATACCTTTTTACATCTTCAATGGACACAACACAGTCCCAATCATGATCTTCTTACTATCTTCAAGCCCTTCAAGACTCATTTCTTTGTTGTCATCTTTAATACCTATATCCTTTACCTTGATCTTAGTTTTTAGAACCTCCTTTCCAATTGGTTCACTATCCTCTTCATCAACTATCTGCTACACCTTGCCTTCTTGTCCATTCAATAGACAATTCATTTCTTCCTTTGTGTCTTCACTATCTCAATGCTGCAACTCACTATCTTTTCACATGTCCTTATCCTCTTCCCTTGTTAGGATCTCTATCCTAATCTCACATATGTCTTCACTCTTCATGGTTGTTTGCTCCAAAACACCATCATCCTTCATTGAACAAACTCTTAGTTGTGCCTCATCTTCATCTTCATGTTCCTCATGCATTAGAAACTCTTTTCTTCTAGTAAACCATATCCTTTCCACCTTCATTGATGCCTCAACATCTTGCAATGAATTCAACACAAACTTTTCTCCATCTTTGTCAATGGTATATGTATTCTTCCTACCATCATGTAACGCAAATCTATCAAACTGTCAAAACTTTACCCAAGATCAAATGATAATCCTTCAAAGGCATAACAACACAAAGAACAATATCATAATATGAACCAATATTGAAATCCACAAATGCTTGTTCTCTAATATCAACCCACTGATCATCATTCACCCAATATGCTCTGTAAGGTGTTTCATGAGGTTTCCCTGGCAAATTCAGTTTTTCAGCCATTTGCATTGAAAGTATGTTACCAAATGAACCATTATCAATAATCATCCTACATACCTTGCCCTGACATTTGCCATTTGTCCTGAATATGGATTATCTCTGAGTCATCCCCTTCAACTTGGTATACCTTGCTCTCATTTATTCAACCTCCTATGTGATGTCTTCAACTCCTTCAGCATCTCAATCTTTACTTGATCTACTTGATATCTCTGATACCACTTTGATGCAAAGCATCCACACCAAAACCACATTAGGGATATTTCTTTCTCCCAACTTATCTATTTAATAGGTACTAACTCTTCCAAGTCTTCACAAGTCCCTTACTAGACCTTCTTCTCAAAACATTAACCAATCAATCACACACATTCCTTAATACATACTCAATTCTCTTCAATTCCAAACCATGTTCCATAACATTTCAACACCATTAGTCTCCTTTGTACTCACACCATCAAGGCTGCCCCAACTAGGACTCCCACTTTTCACTAGTTCCCAACTTCACAACTTTCCACAAGTATTCTTCACGAACACACAACTCCCATTTCAATCCTAAAAGGATTATCAACATTTTCACTTTGGACTCTCTCTACCCACTCAACCTCTCAAAATAATAAAACAATGTTCAATGAGGACTCACTATTTTTAGGACAATCAACAACATATTTATGACAACCAATAACATGTTTAGGAGAATCATATATTAAGGTTTATTTTCCATTTCTAAATGCATCTAAAGGATTATAGAGACTCAATAGTCTCTTCCCAATCACTCACCAAATCCAACTACAAATCCAACTAGCATTCAGACTCACAAACACATGGCAACCACTAGCCATTTTAGGACAATCAATAGTTTGTGCATTTTGATTGTTTCCCCAACTTGAAAACCCTTTTTACCTATCATTGGAACCCTCACTTGACCCCTCAAGGTCGTCGGAGACATTCAAACCAACCAAAACTTCCTCTTTTACACTATTGTCCTAGACCAAGACACAATTTCAGTCAACTCTCTTTTTGTTAGAACATGCCAAAATCATGTGTGAATCCATGTAATAAAAAGGAAACTAAAATAAATATATTTTCCCTCCATTCCAAAGTTTTTTGGCCCTTGATCATGTGTAATGGAAGCTATTTACATTTTATAATGCCTCAACAAACCCTAGGACAGAGTTTTGACTGTTTTTAGTAAAATTACTATAACTTTTTCAAATCAAAATGAACTTCAGTGAGAAAAAAGGGAAAGTGTAGGGGATTCAAACCTATACCATGTAAAATTGATTGAATACTTAAAATAATAGGTTAAAGCAATGAAAAAAATGAAATAGCAGACTATTTTTTTTAAAAAAACCATAAAATGTAGGGAACATCAAGATATTTTACTGATTTTTCTTATTACATCCACCAACCAGCCATACCCAAAAATTTAGAAGGATTTTATTATGCCTTAAAATCCACACTATTATAACCACCTTTACAACTCATTTTAACAACAAGCACATAATTACCCTTACAAACTCAAAAGTTGCTTGACAACTCTTTTGTTAATTTTGACAATTTTGCTCCAAATTGCATCTAGACTTAATATATGACTCCCATGCCCCAATAATGACTAAAATAGGTCAAAATAGGCCACAAAGACCCTTACATATCATAAAACAACATATTTTCAACATAATGACAACTTTTGACAATTTTTGACAATATTGACTATATGACTTCAACATGACTCAAAACACCTTCTAATGACCTCAAAGACACTTATTAAATCAATAATGGTCATGATTGACCTTACTAAATCACATTAAATAAAAAAAATTATGATATTTCATCATGTTTTATTAAGGCTTAAAGACCTATTAGGTTCTCTTGCACCAAATCTCCATTTTCATTCTCAACATTCTCAAAATCTTCAAGAGTAGTCCTATGTTCTCAATTTGCATATAGATATCTATCCTAATATAATATATACTTGGGGTGCCATATGTTCAACTTTTAATATATCGTTTGAGTTATTAGACTCTTCTAAAGGACCTCGCTTAGATACTTATTGTTGAACATCCGAAATACTAAGAGGGGAGGGGTGAATCAATATTTCCTTGAATTTATTAAAAAGTTTAAACAACCATCCAAATAATATAATTAGATTGCAGAAATGAAAAGGATGATAACCAAAAATAGAGTACGCCACATGACACCAACATTTTATTCATGGAAAACCCAAGATGGGAAAAACCATTGAGAGGGTTAGCTCTCAATATTATATAACTAGCTACAGAGTACAAAAGAGGTGTCTCACTCTCGTATGTACTCATTGTCCAGAGTATAGCGGCTCACTGTCGGATAATGGCTTAATGCCAATATTACAAAATTGAACTATTATATTTGCATCTATCATATGCATGAGATACAATTCCACTGAGGCGCATAATCACTATGCACTGCACATAATCAATTTCACATTCACTATAATCACTTTCACATTTGTTGTTTCTACAAAAATAATCAAAAGATAATTTCTCTAATCATTCCTAAGCAACTGAATATATACCAAGTGAGTTTTCATGAAGTCGGCTCAGTTGGAGTAAAGCTTAGCCCAAAAAGATCCTTTACACACTACTGCAAAGACTGATCTTCATCATAATGAAGATGTCAACCAAATAAAATAATATTTTCACCAAAAAATTAAGAAATAGATACGATAACTGATGCTAACATATTGCCGATAAATTCGAAGAAAATCGGACCAAAAACTTGATACTATACTTAGCCAAAATATAGGGTACTTCATTACCGAACCCATAACAATGCCACAATAGAAACATCACCACTAATAATATTGGATGTAGACGTTGTATGAGATATACAACATGATCTTAAATCTTTGCAAAAATATCTGATAAAGCAGAGTGATGTGGATCCAAAAAACACGGGAATAGGCCAAACCAAAATAGAGTACCAGAGCTTGTAGAAATTGCACTGAAATATGCCAAACTTATGTTTCCAGATTACCAAAATATCAATGACATCAATGGAAACATTCTAACACATTCCAAATATGTGTCTAACCTTAGTAGAGTTCATTAGGATGCAGTTAAAAGAGTCTTTAGATATTTGAAGGGTACCTCAGAGTATTCTTTGTGTTATCATGGTAATTTGGAAGGAGACATGATTTCCCTTAATATTCATGGTTATGTGGATTTAGACTGGGTAGGTGATATTGATAATAAAAGATCCACTAGTGCTTATGTGTTTACTTTATTTGGTGGTGCATTTAGTTGGATGAGTGAGCAACATGCTGTGGTTGCTTTGTCTACTAAAAAAGTAGAGTATATGACAACTAATCATGTTTGTAAAGAAGCCATTTGTCTTAAAAGACTGTGTTCAGATATTCAAATAAAACAAGGTGCAACGATAGTTTATTGTGATAGTCAGAGTGCAATCTTCCTAGATAAGTACCTAATCTTTCATGCCTGAACCAAGCACATGATGTTTAGTATTATTCTTTCAGAGATATGGTCAAAGATGGCATGATGAAGCTGGTTAAGGTAGATACTTTGATGAATGTTGTAGATTCTTTAACTAAGGTTATGAGATCATAGAAGTTTAGATGGTGTTTGAAATTCTATGGGCCTCATGGCCCCTAACAATTAATTTATTGTGTAGATACTACCTTTTCTCTTGCAAGGTGTTTGACAAGTGGGAGAATGTTGGGAAAATGGTGTCTCAACCTTACATTTACATAAGGTTACTATTTATAGTAAGTTTTTGTTTGAGCACAAAAATGGTTCAAAATTTTCCTCAAAGATTTGGATTGGCTAGATAAGCATGCCAGTAAGTTGCAAGATCATAACTATTTTTGAAGATATTAAAGTATTCATTTTTGAAGGTTGTGATGAAAGGTTTAAATTTAATTTTGAGGACTTTAGAGGCTCCAAAATATCTTGAAAAGTCATCATAACCAACATAGTAGTTACAAGGTGATAGAGAACTTTGCAAGCTTTCTTGTGCTTCAAACAGTTCATCATTTGGATACTCGGTTCACAAGTTATGGCCTCCAGAAGTTTGGTCTTTTGAAATAGGAAATATAAAATGCATCAGACACGTAAATGAGCTATAAAAAGGAGGTACACATGTTGATGTGTGGCTTGACACATCATAGAGATTATAGGATTGGAGATAAGGTTAGTTCAACTTTATTAGGTTGTTTTATCCCATGGTTTTGTAATATAGTTTGATGGTTTCATGTATTTTATCTCCTATATATGAGGTGTGTGAGATAGAGGTTGTGTGTGAGAGTCTTATAGCTATTTAGTTACCTCTAAATCTCTAGTTGGTGGTACTCTTGTGAAGAGCTTGCTTTGAAAGTATATTGTATTTTGTTATTGATTTTTGAATAATATTGGGCGGCTTTTGGAATGTGGGGTTTTTCTCTCGAAAGGTTTTCCCCAAGTAAATCACTCTATTGTGGTATGCATGCTATTATGTTTATTTTTGTTAAGTTTCTATAACAATTGTAACAATCTATAAAAGTTTTTGCATTATCCTCCTCTCTAGGTTACTGTAGGAAGTTAATTTGCTACTTAACTTCCTTACAAGTGGTATGAGCTTGATCACCTTTGGTTTCAGTTGTGGGTTGTTGGGTTTTTTAAACTAATCCATATTTGAGTGGAAGCTTGTACAAAAGATTTTCCACTCTTTGCTTTATTAGCATAGAATATTTTATCTCATTTCTCCCATTGCCTTGTTTGCAACTGATATTTTTGTCTTTATTTCATTTTTCATTGCTCTTATTTAAGAAGAAAATTTTATCTTAGGTGAGAATATTTATTGCTACATTTATCCTTTTCGAAAATTATTTTCCATTATCTCATCTCTTCCTTGAAGTCATTTTCTACTCCATAAAAACAAGAATATTATGTTGCATCCTATTTTTTGAGTAAAAATATTTCACTTAACATTCACTTCCTCCATTAAATGAAGACCCCCAATGAAATAAATTTCATTGTTATTGAAAACATTAATCTCACAACTGCACAATACTTTATTGGTAAAGGATATTTTCCACTAAGTTGCCTTGAAAATTTGCATCACTGAATTTTGCCTTTTCAACACAAAAATAGCTTAACCTAAAGAAATAATACTTCATATTATATTTCACCCAACACATTAATCGTTTCAGCTTAATTTTCCAAAACAACATTTTACCCTGGTGAAAGTAATTTCAATATAAGAAACCCCATTGTGTGCAATAATTACCACCATATTACAAATCTTCCCTTTCTAAGAACAAGTGATCTTTTTAATTGAGGCACAACTTTAATTGATTTGTATTGTGACTTCCTCATGTTAGGAACCTTTTACAGTTTATTTTCTTCTGCAACAACACTATTGATTTTTTGAATAAACACTACAAATTTTGTGACTGCCTAAACACTCTTTCATTGTGGGGGTTACACATTAAACCTACACACAATAGAACACCAAAGGGGCTGTTGAATCCCACTGAAATATGTGAGCACACGCCTTTGAATAATGTGGCTTGCAAGCAAACCCAATGCTCACAACAAGGTGTTTTTACTGCAAGATCATATTTAATGTTACACCTCATAACTCCCTCTATGTGGCATATGGTCATTGACAAAGTTTTGAATATCAAAATCTCAGTTACTTAACACAACTTCCTTTCACATTTTCTATCAATTCCATTGAATCCAAGAACGTAGAAAACACGTCCACACAACCCATAACTGGTCCAACTAACTCTTGTGCACTGCACATTCCCTTTGGCATTGTTGTACAATCATTATCCTCATATTCTGCATTGCAAACTGCAAGGTTTATCAACTTTAAGGTTTCATTCTGCCTACAGCTCATGACTTTGATTCACAAATTGAATGTTGGAACAATACAATTGGAAAGCACCAAACAGGCATGCTCTCAAAAATTGTGCCAATGCACATAATACTTTACAAATAGATCACCACAAAAAAACCTCTAATGACCCTTTCCTCTATGGTTCAAATGCAACCATACAATCTCCAGTTTACGCTTCACCACTATGCCATGAAATCACATATACTAGGGTTAAATCTATTGCATTTATACAAGTATACATTTTTCCTATTTGTGCACTATGCCAATCCCCAAATACATAGAAGCTTGAGATACTTTAAGGAAACCATGCTCATTTGTTTAGAAGATAAAAAGGTTGTCGTCTCTATGCTCAAAGTTGCGTACTCAAACATATTTTGAAACTGCACATTCTGAAACTCATCTAAACCTTGCTGAATCATTGCTTTGAAAAAAAATGAAATCTTACTCTGGGAAACCACCACTAGGTGGAATGATTCATCAATATATAGTATGTGTGTTGATGGGTTTTTCCTAATACCATCAGATGTGCAAAATATTAATAGCCAAAGATGCCTCCTCTAAAACTTTCTGGAACATGCTGATTTAAACCTTTGCAAAGTCAATTTGGTTTTGGCTTAAAAAAAAAGAGCAAACGAAGAGATGAGATGACGCAACCAGGTAGAGGGATACATGAATATGGAAAGGATCATGAGCAATAATCCTTTTAACATGTAGTTCATTACAGTATTAAATATTAACTGAGATGTAGGGCTACTTTGGCAAATTTAACACTGTTTGATAACAAATCTGAATAAATTGCATTCAGATTTGACTTGGATAAAATAGAAAATGGAGTCGTGGGTCTCTAAAAACTAACATGGGGGATCATTGACATGCATAATTTTTTTGGGAATGATTATTTTGACTTAATGATCAAATGGTTGCAAAATATAACTCTTCGAAAATGGCTACTCTGAAAAATTTAATAGTGTGCAATCAACAAATCTTTTTTGAACCCCCAAAATGGGTACATCAAGAACTCATTCAATCTGAGTCTAGGAAGTTGCAAATGGTCATGGACACTCAATGATAACATATGGATATCCCAAGGTGATTCCTCATAATGATCAAAGGGTGTCAAGTTATTCATTCCCAAAGTGGGCTACTTGGGAAGAATTTGCAAGTGTATTTCTGAGTGTTGCAATCAATTTTTTTCTCATGGGCCCTTCAAATTTTTTTGCAAATTTTTGAAGGTCCTAACAATAGCTCTTGCTCGGGGATGCATGTCCCTTGTGGGCAAGGAAAGAATTCAGATCTCCGGTAGAAGCAAACCATGTGCATACTCCATTGGATTCCTTAGTCACTAAATGAGAATTAAACCTATCCTTTTGTTGGCGGCCCTAGGCAACCAAAAAGGTAAAACTGAAACTCTCCTTTTTCAAAACTATAATTCTCATCATGCATTAGTAATCTTATCCAACTAGAATAAAAAAATAGAAATATTCACACTCTATCATGCAACTTGTATTATCAAATCTAGTTTCTCTATTTGTTTGCATCTTTATCATGCATTCATAATTGGAACATTTTTGAAAACTAGGCAAGAAACTATCACATGAATCAAAAGAAAAGAACTCATAAGCTGGTTCACCTTGTATATGCCTCATATCATACTTGCAAGAGTATATACCTGCACTTGTGAGCTCAACATCTTCATTGGAAATTTCAATATCTTGCAATCACAAACTACATATATCATTAGCATTCACATTACATATAAACACATCCAACTCTGGTTTCAGTATGTAATTTGTCTTCATTTCAAAATCATAAGATATGTCCTTATGAAAACCTTAAAAAATTGGCTCTTAAAAATTTGAGAATGATTTATCATTCATGCCTTCATGAAAACCCTCTTCCTTATGGACACTTCTATGAATTACAAAATAATTCATCATTAGAGTTGGTCTCCACATATTCAAACAATGTCCTCATGTTGTCAGCAACATCCATGCTTTTAAGCTTATTACCATGATCTTCTTCCAAGGCATTGAAATCAACAATGAAATACCCATATTCAAAATCACTTATCACTTTATCAACTGACTTGTTCACATTCAAATCTAAAAACTCAAGGTTTGAATACCTCTCAAGGTCACTAAAACATTCCATAAATATTGACATGGATTCTTGATCCACATGATCAACACAATGCTCATTTAAAATACTTATTAATGAAGATGCATTGTCAAAGACTTCTATATCAACATCATCATCATGCAAAATGACTGACTCGATTTCCATTTTATTAAAATTAGTTTGATTAACAGAGTGATGAGTAGTATGATTATCTTCACAAATAGGGACACCATGAAAAGAATCAACACCTTCACATTCATCATAAGTATCATGAGAGTCACCATCTGATTCATGCATTACACATGATCCCACTTTTGATTTATACAAGTCACTATGAATATTGGGACAATAAGTAGCATCATTCACATCATTTGGTGAAGTAAAAAAAGTAGAATCATAAATATCAAATCCATTATTGATAAAACTATCAACACTTATATACACATGACTAGAATCATTACACATTTGTTCACTTCTCAATGGGTATAACCTATCAATATCATCAACATTTTTAAAATCTTCATTTGAGTCATCTCCATCACAAGGCTGCCCTTGAATTCCTGCTAATGCAACACTTTGATTATTTGCAAGCCTCCTTGTTTCATGGTCAATCAAGCCTTGGACATATTCTATGGAGTCAAGAAGAATTTCACACTGGCGATAAAAGTCTTGAGGTTCAATCTGATTTGTATTGATGAATGGTACATTGTTAGGGACAACAAACTGGGATTAACTTGAGATGCCCTTTTAGGCATTTGCATTCTAGATGACTAATAGTATACACAACTTGGATTAGGCACATGAGAAATAACTAATGTTTGAGACACATTTGCTCCATCCATGCATACTCTACTATAATGTGGCTCGTGCATAACATTTGAAAAGACATTACCAACACTTTGATATGAAATAAAACTTAGAACAACAAGCTAGTCAATGTTAGGAATGCCATCATTAATCTCTAAATTACACTATTTGCTTGGATATACAAATATCTTGTTAGACTTCAATCTTATACTCATTCCAAAATTTGCGACCTTTTCAATATTCATGACAATTTCAAGGGCCTCATGCAAATTTTCAGGATCTTCATTCCTCAATTTGTAATTCATTTTTGTATCAAATGTACCCAAATAAATGACTAAAGCCAATGCATCATTGGGTCTAGTATCTTGCATAATTCTGTTTAATGCCTTCATAAATATGAGGTTAAAAGCTGGAACAATTTCATCTTCATTAATATGAATATCTATGAAATCCACAACCACTGAATCCATACAAATCCTTTCACCAAATTGTTTGATAAAAACTGATTTGAATTCTTTCCAAGAGTGGATTAACAATGGACGCAAATTTGAAAACCATTCACATGAAGAACACAAATGGACACTGAGAGGTAGGGTGAATAAGTGTATTATAAATTTTTGTAATCTATGTGTACAAATACTAAAACTGAAAAATCAATTAAGAACACACACACACACACACACACACACACACACACACACAAATCAAACCACAACACCAGATTTATGAGGAAAAACCCAATGCGGGAAAAAAAACCTCGGTGAGAATAGTTGTTGGAGTCTATTGCTCCAATCCAACCTCGCAATAAGGTTACTGTTTATAATATGTTTAGGGCACCAACCCAAGGAGCACCAACCCTTGATGATATTGAGCACCAGCTCAAGGAGAACCAACCCCTAATTGTAGAGTACCTACTCAAGGAGCATCTTCTCCTACTTTGAGCACCCACTCAAAGAAATACAATAATATTAAGTTTTACAATACAATGATAAAACCTTGTTATAAATATATTTTGTAACACTTACAAATTTCTCACACTTGAGAATCGACTTTTTTACCTACTGATGTTCTTCCTCTGTCTGATTATCCTCTTCTCTCTACCTTGGCTTCTCCTTTGCTGAGTATTCTATCTTCTCTCTATTCTCTATCTCTCTACTTTTGTAGCTTCTACTTCTTCTCTTGGCGGAAACTACCCCTTCTTCACACACGTTCCCAGTAGACCCAATGCAAATATTATTCCCACCTCTACCTCTGTCTCGACAACAACACCTACCATTGTCAAGTCTCATCAAATTTGTTTCTTGATTCAATTGGCTCTGTACACCTAAGATTTTCCCTCCAAAGATAAAATCCAAATATTTTATTTAGTTTTGTTGTCTTGGAGATTTCTACTATATGAGATTTTACTCTTTGCCTTGAATATATTCTTAGATTGGTCACCTATATTAAATGCATCCTTTCTATGTTTTGTACTTAGATTATTGAGTTTAGTAATCTTCCTCTAATCAAAGAGATCTAGTATTCTTCCTTGAGCCATATAAATAACTTTCAACGTGGTCACCATTAATGCATTATCCATCCTCCTATTCTGATCGATTCGATCACAACTCCCTCCATTAATGAAATTTTTATTTGGTAGCAGGCAACAAACTCTGCAACAAATGGATTAGATTCTCATTCCCTTGCATGCACTTAGCGAGCACCACATCATAAAAATAATGTTCAAATTAGTTGGTCAAAGCATGATCAATTTCCATGTTGATTGTTATCTTTATTGACATGCAAATTGTGCATCACAATATTCACATTTGGCATTCAATTTTCTTGGTCAACATCGGTCAACCATAGTCAACATGCCATGTGGACTATAGGGTTGCACAAAACTATCAAAATCCATACTGTGAATAATTTGCGTGCTATGTGCATTGCAGATATGTCTGCGGGATGGCATGAGCCACTAACTTCTTTCCCTTTGTTAGCCTGCATCATCATTCTCAAACAAATTTTACCCATGTGGGTTGGTGGGGTGCTCCTTTCTCTTTTCTTCTTTCTTGCCTTGCAAGATGATTTCTTTATAGTTTTCATAGTCATGGGATGGCAGGGGTGATCTCTGATTCCTTTGGTATTCTTACCCCACATGACCATCATCTTGCCTCTTTCAATGGTATGGAATAGAAGGATCCTTATTAGCTTTTCTTTTTTTTCCCCATAGGCTCTTTGGAATCCCTTCTTACCTATTGTAGGATAGAAGGATGTTCATGATCTCCCATTTGCCTTGCCCCACAAGGGTTCTATCCTCTGGTCTTTAGCATTGTGAGATAGTGAGGGACATCTCTCCTTTGCCTTGTGTTACCCCGCAAGGTCACCATACACCCGCTTTACATCATGTGGGATAGCGGGAGACTTCATTCTCTATAGTTCTTCTTATCGCACAAGACTATCACACTTCTATATTTCCAACTGTAGGATAGTGGGATTTTTCATGCACCTTCCTTCTTGATATCTCATAGGACTGTAGCACACCCATCTTGCATGGTGCTGGATAGTGAGGAGCCTTGAACCCCTTTGTTTTTTCTTACCCCGCAATGTCATCTTTCCTCTGTTCTTGTCGATGTGGGCTAGCGGGAGATGCCTTTCAACTTGCTTTTACTTATCCCACAAGATAATTTCTCTTTGGCTTCTTAAGATGCGGGATAATGGAGGACATTTCTATTCTTCAATATCCTTATCCTGCACGACCAATATTTCTTTTGTTTCTATGTTGCAGGATAGTGGAAGATATTTTGGTATCGCTTAAGGGTATGCATAGCCTAAATGCAATTATAGTGATAGGTAGAGTCACACCAAAACACAGAGATGTCACTGAGATTGGAATACAATCATGCCAAAAGACTGCCATATAATGGATTTTCACAATTTTCAATCTGTAGCTCACATAGATGGAACTCGATGGATGAAAAACATTAAGAGATCATTGTAGAACAAGATTATAACCTTGCATTGTTTGTGTATCATAACACGAAATTTTATGCATGATTGCATAACCTCTTCATAACCTATGTATTATGCACTTCTCCTGTCTTTGTGTTATGCACACCTCCTACCTACTTCTCTGCAACCTCTTGACATCCTTGCTACTCTTGTTGAGATCAATGACAACAATGCCAACAATCTCCCCCTTTGGCATTGATGTCAAAATTCACATAGACCATTTCTCCCCCTTTGACACAATGGAAAAGGGTCGGACATGTAGCACCCTCTGACATATTCTTCTCCCCCTATGATTATCTATGTATGAATGTATTACTTGAAGGCTATATGAACCATTATTACAATATAAAAAGAAGTGCCAATACTACTTACAAAAAACTAGATTTCCTCCTGAGACTGAGCATGTGGTTCAAGGATGAAGATGACGAAATAGTAAGCTCCACTTGAACCATAGAATCCATAAAAATTCTTATGTGCTAAAGGAGGGTGGGAAAACCCCCAATTTCAGTCTTAGATATTCAAATGTATCCTTCAACAATGGCTTAGTGAATATATCAACAACTTGTTCACTGGTGCACACATATTCAACTTTTACCTCTTTCTCTGCAACCTTTCCCCTGAGAAAATGATATTTGATTGTAATGTGTTTTGTCTTAGAAATCATGATAGGGCTCTTTGATATATTGATTTCACTTGAGTTGTCACACATTATGGGAATAGGTCTAAAAACTCTACCTAAATGCCCTTCACTGTCTGCTTCATCCATAACACTTGTGAGCAACATGTGGCAACTGCAATATACCCTACTTCAACAATTGATAATGAAATGGATTCTTGCTTCTTGTTGTGCCATGACACTAACCTGTCTCCAAGGAAGAAGGCTCCACCACTTGTGCTCTTCCTATCATCTACACATCCTACCCAGTCTACACCAATATATTCTTGCAAAATGAAATCTCCTTTCATGGGATACCATAACCCATATGTAAGAGTCCCCTATAGATACTTGAGTATCCTCCTAATAGTATTCACATGTGATTACTTAGGAGATACTTGAAACCTTGCCACCATGCATACATCTTGAACTATTTCAGGCCTTGAGGCTATGAGATACAATAGACTTCCAATCATGGATCTATATAAGGTTTTATCTACACTAGGTGACTCATCATCCTTACTTAATTTACAACCTGTCACCATGGGGGTATTAACTAGTTTGCTATCTTCCATTTGATATTTCTTTAGCATACTTGGTTTGAGAGATGAATATTCTCTCATTTTGCTGTGATAGTTGCAAACCAAGAAAATATGATAACTCTCCAAGTATGGACATCTCAAACTTAGACTGCATTTGGTCAACAAATTCTTTGCATAAGGTATCCTTATTCCCTCCAAAGATGATGTCATCTACATATACTACAACTATGATAATGTGATCACCATCCACCTTAATGTATAAATTGTGTTCAACATTTCCCTTGTTGAAACCTTGCTGATGGAGGTACTTATGCAATTTGGAATACCTTGCCCTTGGATCCTATTTTAATCCATACAAGACTTTCTTCAATCTACATACAAAGTTCTCATCTTCATGTAGCTGAAAACCTTCAGATTGCTCTATGTAGACCTCTTCTTCAAGTTTTCCATTGAAGAAAGAAAATTTGACATCCATTTGATATACTTTGTATCCTTTATAGGCTGAGAATGCCAAAAATATTCTAATTGCTTCAAGTCTTGCTATTGGTGCAAATGTCTCCTCATAGTCTATTCCTTCAACTTGAGCATATCCCTTGCATACAAGCCTTTCTTTATTCCTTATCACTTTTCCTTCTTCATTAATCTTGTTCCTATAGACCCATTTAGTCCCAATGACATTCTTATCAGCAGGTCTAGGAACCAATCCCCATGTTTCATTCTTGTCAATCTGCTATAACTCTTCTTCCATGGCCTTTATCCACTTTTCACTCTTTCTGGCCTCATCATATGTCTTGGGTTCCATCACAGTCATGAGGCATAGATTTACTTGTTCATTATTCCTTTCTCAACTTCTTGTTTGCACAACATTATTCTTGTTGCCAATTATTTGATCTTCAGGGTGATTCTTTTGCACATATATGTTAGGGGCTTTGCTTGGTGCTTCTTCTTCATGTTCATTTTCAAATTTCGCTTCATCTTCAATGTATGATTCCTTAAATTGATTTACTGTGGTATGTTTACCTTTATGCAAATCATCAATTTTCACATGCACACTCTCAACAACCTTCTTTAGCCTCTTGTTGAAACATTTGTAGGTCTTGTTGTGAGTTGAGTATCCCAAGAAAATACCTTCACAACATCTTGACTCAAATTTTCCAAGTCCATCTTCATCTCTTTTGATAAAACATTTACTACCAAACACCTTGAAGTTCTTGACTGAAGGTTTCCTGTCATACCATAATTCATAAGGTGTCATTTTGCTATTTACTCGTAGTTGCACCCTATTTAGTGTGTATACAAAAGTATGGATTGCCTCTTTCCAATAAACATCAAACAAATTGGCTTCATTCAATATTGTTCAGGACATCTCTTTGACTATTCTATTCTTCCTCTCTACAACACCATTTTGTTGCGGAGTTCTACGGGTTGAGTATTGCCTTCTAATTCCATGTCTTTCAAAGTAATCTTCAAACTCATTTGATATGAACTCATCTCCACAGTTAGATCTTAAGCACTTCAATTTGTATCCACTTCTCAATCAATTTCCTAAAGACCTTGAATCTCTCAAAGGCTTCTAACTTGTCTTGTAGGAAGGTGACCCATGTCAACCTTGAGAAATCATCTATGAGCAACATGAAATATAATTTTTCATTTAGGGATCTTTTCCTTGTAGGCCCACATAAATCAACATGTACAAGCTCAAGTGGCCTTGTAGTTTAATATTCTTTTGTCTTAAATATGACCTTTGATTGCTTACCTCTTTGACACTCCTCACAGATGGTATTGATAGGTTTGACAATCTAAGGAATATGCCTAGCATATCCTTTCTTACTTACCTTAAAAAGGTTGTCAAAGTTTATGTGACCTAGTCTCCTATGCCACAACCAAATCCCATCAATTGCCCATCATGCATTGAGACTCAAAAGACTCCTTAAGGTTAAATATACATTACCATCTATCCTGTTGCCTCCAACAACAAGGTGTCCATTACTTTCCTTTCTGATCTCACATCCTTCAGAGTCAAAAGTGAATTTGTATCCATTATCACACATTTGACTCACACTTTGCAGATTATGTTTCAGACCTTCAACATGATAAACATCATGAGCTTTTAATTTGTCATCAATGTAAGTGTACCTTTTCCCTTGATTTTGATTGATCACCTATCTCCAAACCTCACTGAACCACTATTATAATCTTCAATTTTAATAAATTTCTTCTTGTCTCTAGTCATGTGATTGGAGTAGCCATTGTCTACTACCCACAAGTTTTTCCTTTCTGCATGTAAGGCAGTTTGTACAATCAAAATTGACTCACCTTTTTTTTAATCTTTCTCTGCCCAAACTTATTTGGTCTCTTTCTTCTTTTCTGTTGTCCCATTCTGTTCTAGTTTTACATTTGGTTCAGATGTTGACACTATCTTCTTTTGGTTAGCTGTCTTAAGCTTACAGTGTTTTGCAATGTGTCCCAATTTTTGATAATGGTAGGGTCATCTCACAATAATGATTA
Source organism: Cryptomeria japonica (assembly GCF_030272615.1). Lineage (NCBI taxonomy): Eukaryota > Viridiplantae > Streptophyta > Pinopsida > Cupressales > Cupressaceae > Cryptomeria > Cryptomeria japonica. The sequence continues at coordinate 160,366,522 of NC_081410.1, forward strand.
CCACTTTCACCCACAAAGGAAAAACGTGGATGGAGAATTTTTTTTTGGAGGGTGTTCATTTGTACTATGGGTGTTCGAGCGAACTACCCTTTGGGGTTCGAGGTAACCCCCTACTTCGATCGTACATGTGATATCATTGGGGTTTGCTTGAAATCCCTTTTTAAAATAATTTATGGGGTTCTGTTGAAACCTCCCCTTCGAGCGAGCCCCTTTTTAACCATTACAAAATGAAACTAAGGGGGTTCATTCAAACCCCCTTCATTCGAACCCCCTTTCTAGGCATCTCTCCCCCAATCTCTTCAACTTTCTACATAATTTTGGCCTTGAAAACTCTAGTTCAAGGCTCAAATGGAAAAATATTGACAACCCAAAATGTAGGATGGTATTCCTCGAAGCAAGCTTTCCAATGACTATTTTATTAGATATTGAGTTTATTATGATCTTGTTTTTAAAATTTTACCAAATATGAACTTCTCTATTCAACACATTAGGAAAAATAGTAAACTAATTCAAAAAAATTCTGAAAAATATCTATGCCTTAGGTATTGATGTCTTTTTTCTAACAAAAAAAAAAAATTGAATTTCAATATATATAGAACAAGTTATGTGTTCAAATGTACACTTATGTCTAAATTATAATTAGTTGGAATTCAAAACTTAATAAAATAAAAAACATTCAACATATCACTATCAAACCAACTCCATGCCCTGGATATTGATGTTACAAACTTAAATTTGAAAGAATTGAGTTTTTATCATTTATAGTTAAAAATTTATGCGTTTCAGGAGGCACATCACTCTTTAAAAATGTTGTTTGTTGGGAAAAACTACTTTTCGAGGGAGATGGAAAAATCAGTAAAATTTTCAAAAAAAATTGAAAAAAATATATTTAGAATATGAGGACAAGATGTTACAAATCACTAGTTTAAATCATCTTCAAATTCTTAAATGTTTAAAAGTTATAGGTGTCGTAAAGTGAAGGTTATTTTAAAAATATTCATCTAAGTGTCAAAGTTGGCCAAAATGTGGGAACCAGTATTGTGAGTTCACCTAGTAGCATTTTACATTTACATTGAATGATGAATTTGAAAATCTATTGTAGGGCTAAGATACTTTTCCGATATTCATGACTCCTATGACCAACACCATTACAATGATAACAAATGAAATTTACATCTCTAAGAGCAACAAAAGGATTTCTACTTTCATAACTAGGAGGGGACCTACACATAAGTCTATGTTCTACTATTATATGACCATAAGTATTTCATTTATAACAATAGCCATGGAACTAAGGTACATACCAATCATTGCTGAATTTTTTTCTTATTGGTCTCCTTGGAGTAGCATAGTTTTGTCTTCTTAAGCTCTTCCTTCTTGTATCCTTGACCTTTGTGAAGCCTCCATCATCAACCTTGGATTTTCTTTTAGTACCAACATGTTTCTTTGACTAATTCTTTGTTGTAGTAGCATATGTTTTCTTTTCAATGGGCTTGCTGACTATGAATGTTTGTTTGACTTCACTTTCACTTGAGGAAATGAAGTGTACCTCCTTGCTAAGTGAATCTTCATGATTAGAACATTGCCCTACTTCAAATCCAACACTATTAATATCCTTGGTGTGCTTTTTCTTGCTCAACATTTTGTCCAATGCCTCAGTGCTGCCACCATACTTAGTTCTCATCTTGAGTTCATCTTTGCACTTCTCAAGTTCCTTTTTGAGATTTACAATTTCTTCCACCATCTTTTGACACTCCTTTTCCTTCTCTAAATATAATTTTATTACTTCATACGTCCTTTTTTATTCTTCCAATTGGATTCTCAAATCAAAAATAGTTTTCTTTGACTCCTCAAGAGATTTTTTTAGCAGATCTTGTTCCTCAGCAACACCATATCGATATTTTTTGTATTCTTTTCTCACCCTTCTAAGTTCTTTTGGAGCACTTACAAGTTCACCTTCTAGGTCTACTTCGGCTTCAATTCTTCCTCTTCATCACTAGCAAATTGCTCATTATCTAGTTCTCCTTGTGCCATAAAGAGATTAACTTATCTTTCTTCTTCACTGCAATCCTTATCAGAAACACTTCTTCATCCATGGCATCATCTTCAAAGGTGTAGAGATTATATTTCTTCCTAAATCTTCTTCTCCTTGGTTTGTACGCTTTCTTTATTTTATCCTTACCAAAGGATTTGTTGTTTTGCTTATCATCTCCATATTTCTCACCATAGGGGCACTTAGAAGCAAAATGACCTATTTTCCACAATTGAAGCATTTGAAGGGCAAGTTTTCTTTGTACTTGCCTGACCCCTTTTTTCAGTTTTCTCACAAAATTAGCTACAACAACATCAGTTATCTTCTTCTTCATGGGTGAATACTTCTTTTCCTCTCTTGGTTATGTTGAATGCAGCCTCTCTCTTTGATGGTTCTCCACTTATTGTTCTCATCTCATAAGCTAATAGGGAGCCAAACAATTCATCCATAGAGAATGTCTTTAATTCTTTAGCTTCTTCAATAGAAGAGACCTTTTTGTCATACCTTGGGGTTAATGACCTCAGAACTTTCTTGACAATAGCATCACATGAGACATCCTCTCCAAGTCCTCTTTTAGTGTACTTAGAATCTCATCTACTATTTGCAGATTGTTAGTTATCTCCTCCTCTTCTTTAATTTTTAGGCTTTCAAATTGAGCTCTTAGATTTTGTAGTTTAGCTTCTTTTACTTTGGTATCTCCTTCATAAATACTTTATAGCTTATCCCATGTTGCTTTTTCTGAAGTGCAATGCATGACTTTGATAAACTCTATATCAGGTAGGCCACTTAAGATTACATTCTTATCTTGGCATTATTCTCGTATTCTCATTTAGCATTAGGATAAGTAGGAGGAGTGGATGGAACTATATATCCATTCTTTACTGACATCCAAACTTCAAACCTGAGGGAAGACAAGTATGTCTCCATTATTCTACTTCAGAAGGCATGGTTTATGCCATCAAAAGTAGGTGCTTTAGAAGATGATTCATTTTTGGTCATTGTGTTCATAGGACATGATCTACCCAAGCTAGAGGAAGCTTTAGAATAAGGGAACCTAGGGCTTTGACCAATTGAAGAACACAAATTGACATTAAGAGGGGGGTGAATCAATGTATTATTAATATTTTTAATCTATGTGTGCAAATAGTAAAACTGAAAATCAATTAAGAACACAAACACATACACATAAATCAAACCACAACATACCATATTTATGAGGAAAAACCCAATGTGGGAAAAAAAACCTTGGTGAGAATAGTTGCTGGTGTCTACTGCTCCAATCCTACCTCACACTAAAGTTACTATTTACAATATGTTTAGGACACCAACCCAAGGAGCACCAACCCCTGATGATTTTGAGCACCAGCTCAAGAAGCACCAATCCCTAATTATAGAGAACCTACTCTTGCTCTGAGCACCCACTCGGAGAAATACAATTATATTAAGTTTTACAATACAACAATAAAACCTTGTTACAAATATGTTTTGTAACACTTACAAATTTCTCACACTTGAGAATGGATTTTTCTACCTGCTGATGTTCTTCCTCTTCTTCCTCTGTCTAATTATATTCTTCTCTCTGCCTCTGCTTCTCCTTTGCTGAGTATTCTATATTCTATCTGTTCTCTATCTCTCTTCTTTTGTAGCTTCTACTTCTTCTCTTGTCAACAACTACCACTTCTTCACACACACTCACAATAGAATCAAAGAAAATTTTATTTCTACCTCTACCTCTATCTCGACAACCACACCTACCGTTGTCAAATATCATCAAATCTATTTCTTGATTCAATTGGCTCTATACACTTAATATTTTCCCTCCAAAGATGAAATCCACATATTTTATTTAGTTTTGTTGTCTTGGAGATTTCTATTGCAGGAGATTTTATTCTTTGTCCTAAATCTATTTTCATATTGGCTTCCTATATTAAATGCATCCTTTCTATCTTCTGTACTTGGATTACTAAGTTTAGTAATATTCCTCTACTTGAAGAGATATGGTATTCTTCCCTGAACCACACAAACAACCTGCAATGTCATCACCATTAATGCATTCTCCATCCTCTTGTAATGATTGATTTGATTGCAACTACCTCCATTAATGAAATCTTTAGTTGGTAGTCAGCAACAAACTCTGGCAATAGATGGATTAGATTCTCATTCTCCTACTTGCACTCAATGAGCATCACATCATCAAAATGGCATTCAAATCAATCAATCAAACCATGGTCAAGTGCCACATTGATTATCATCTTTACCAACATGCAAATTGTGCATTACAATCTTCACATTTGGCGTTCAAGTTGCTTGGTCAACATCAGTCAATTGCAGTCAACATGCTATGTGGACTATCAGATTGCACATAACTATCAAACTCCATACTATGACTAGCTTGTATGTTATGCACATTGCATATATGTCTGCAAGATGGTGGGAGCCACTAAATTATTTCTATTTTTTAGCCCACACCATCATTCTCAAACCCATTTTACCCATGTGGGCTAGTGGGGTGCTCCTTCTCTTTGTTCTTTCTTATCTTGTAGGATGCTTTCTCTATAGTCTTCATAGCCATGGAATGGCGAGGGCGACTTTTGATTCCTCCAGTATTCTTACCTTGGATGACCATCATTTTGCCTCTTTTAATGATGCAAGATAGCGAGATCCTTATTAGCTTTTCTTTTGTTTCCCCACAGGGTCTTTGGAATTCCTTCTTACCTGCTGCGGGATAGCTGGATATGCATCATCTCCCATTTGTCTTGCCCCATAATGGTTATATCCTTTTGTCCTTGGCATTGCGGGATAGTAGGAGATATCTCTCCTTCACCTCATATTACCCCGCAAGGTCACCATACACCTGCTTTACATTGTGCGAGATAGAGGGATAATTCATTCTCCATAGTTCTTCTTATCCCACAAGACTATTACACTTCTAGCTTTCCAACTAAGGGATGTATATTTCATGCACCTTCCTTCTTGATATCCCACAAGACTGCAGTGCACCCATTTTGCATGGTGCGGGATAGTAGGGAACCTTGTAGCCCTTTGTTTTTGCTTGCTTGCAAGGTCATGTTTCCTTCATTCTTGTTGACGTGAGCTAGCAAGAGATGCCTTTCAACTTGCTTTTATTACCCCACAAGATAATTTATCTCCATCTTTTTAAGACACGGGATAGCAGGGGACATTTCTATTGTTCAATATCCTTATCTTGCGTGACCAATACTTCTATTATTTAGAGGATCTGATTAATAATAAGAGGGGAGCGAATGAGCATTAGCAAAAAACTGAAATATTAAACCAAACTGATCAATACTTCACCAAAATAGATCATAACTAGTACTGTTAGCCACTGAAATCAATCTACTAATCATATTTACCAAACTGCTCATTTAAGTGTTACATATCATGCATGCAATAGAAAGCTATCAACTTAACACAAACAAAAATAAATCACCATATGAACACCAAGATTTTCACGTGGAAACCCAAATGGGAAAAACCATGGGGGGAATTGGTACCCACAAGATAATGCACTCTTTTGGAATGCCCCTTGTTAGGAGCCTAGCCTAGTTAGGAGCTTACAATGATTCCCGGTTAGGAGCAGACCCTGTTAGGAGTCACCCAGTCAAGGGATTTACAATATGAGCTCTGTTAGGAGCTTTGCCCTATTAGAAGCAACCTCACTAGAGGATTTTAACTCAAGTTGTTGAGCTACCTGATTAAGGGATTTACATGAACAAGGCATGTTAGGACCTACTCGGTTAAGGGATTTTGAACCTACTGCAACTGTTAGGGAATAATAGATGAATGATATGGAAATAGAACTTCTTGCTTGCTTGTACAGATCCACTTTAGCTCCAATCTACTTCACTCTTGCAGACACACACTCTTTTCTTAGATTGCTGACATAATAAACTTCATCAAAACTGACCTAAATACACTTTACATCTTTTTCAGTTACAAAACCCTAGATACATCAAGATTAAAATGAATTTACATCATATATCATCACAGATCATTACAATTCATCACAAATATCAAGATAATTTTGATCATTGAATAATCATAACATGACACCACACATCGATCTGATAAGCAGTCAGACCCTTATAACATTCTTCTATGCCCTTTGTTGTTTCCCAAGAAATTCCATCCTTAATCATGCCAAAACCATATTTGAATTTTTCACACGGGTTGTGACTTGTCACTATCAAGTTATGAACATAATGAAATTCACCACCAAACCATAAAGAATCACTGATTAAGAGATCTTGTTACTGGTCCTAAAACCCTGCTAAAACCCTATTGAAAATACAATGGTAAATCACAAATAGGACTTCCGGTTATCAAAACATGATGTGGTTCTGGTCATAGACTCATTACAATGATATAAAAACATGTTTCAAACCGCAACACCTAATTCCTCATCAATCTTCAGAACAAATTGCTTAAGTATACCACTGTTTCATGTTTACCAGTTAAAGTCCTATTTGCTAGGTTTTCTGTCAGCTGCACTATTCATCTCACCAACTTAATCCATTATCGGTTAGGTTACACCAATAAACCTAGACAACAAAGTAATTGAGAATAAAAAATTGCCATAGTTGCCATCAATGACAACATAAATAACTGATCACCAAGTCACCAATCAATATCTTAATCTATATTGGTCATACATCACCATGCCATCATTCTCCTTATTATATCAACTATATCATCACCAACAATCCTTCAATATATCATCACCAACAGTCCTTCAATATATCATCATCAGTTATGCCAATCATGCCAACAACTTATTATGTTTCAATGTCATGGGATAGTGGAAGATATTTGGTATATCTTAAGGGTCTACATAGCCCAAATGCAATTATAGAAATAGATAGAGTCACACTGAAATGCAGAGATGTTGCTGAGATTGAAATATAGTCATGCTGAAACATTGCCAGATAATGGATTTTCACAATTTTCAATTTGCAACTCACATAGATGGAATCCGATGGATGAAACACATTGAGAGATCATTATAGAACAAGATTCTAACCCTCCACTATTTATGTAGCATAACATGACGTGTTATGCATGACTACACAACCTCTGCATAACCTGCATGTTATGCACTTCTCCTATCTTTGTGTTATGCATACCTACTACCTACTTCTCTACAACCTCTTGACATCCCAACTACTCTTTTTGACATCAATAACAACAATGTCCATAATCATTTCAGACCAGACACGACTGTCGTTACGCCAAAAGCTTGAGCCATCAATGAACATGACAACGATTAGAGACAAGGATCCACGAGAGGTGGGAGGAAGAACATGTCATAAATCCCGAGGTCAACATTGAATGCCTCATTGACTAGGAGGGCAACCCACTTCCAACAATCCCTTCCTCAACGTGACCTATGGGATTCAAACCTATAACCCAATGCTCCGATACTAGTTTTAGACTAGACACCGCTATTGTTACGCCAAAATATTGAGTTATCAATGAACGAGAGAGTGGCTAGAGACAAGGATCCATGAGAGGCAAAATAATCACATGTCACGAATCCCGAGGTCAACATTAAATGCCTCACTGACTAGGGGGCAACTCACTACCAACAAAACAAGCTTCATCCTTCAAGGATTGTACAAAAAGTTTCATAATGACATCTTCATGATCTATCTCATAATTATCCATTAGATAATTAAACTATTGTAGGTGTGTTTTAGTTGATTCATTCATTATACCACTGAACTTTGGTATTCTATCTTTGACTTAAGGCAATATAACATTTGGGTAACCACAAATGCCACTAAAATTTATGGCCTTAAACCTCTCAATATTGAAATTATTTCTTTGAACATATTGTTGAGGCTGATTAAAAAACATGGTTGCACTTGGAACCATGTTGGGATACACACATTGAAACATCTTGATATGCTTTCACACTTTATTTACAATTAGAAATTTTATCTTCATGAAACATGACTTATAACAACAATGACTAATATCTCACTTCAAAAAGTACAAATATGAATAATATACATACTTCTTCATACAACACAAAGAATACAAAGAAAAATCAAGAAGTATGTAGCTTAGTGCTTTCTTTCACCTAATAGGGAACTTCGATTGTTCATGAAAATATTGAGGAATACCTAGAGCATTGTAGCTGCTATTCTCTTTTGAAGTGAGATCTTAGTCATTGAAAGAACAATAACTAAGATCTCACTTCAAAAAGTACAAATCTGAATAATATACATACTTCTTCAGACAACACAAATAATACAAAGAAAAATTTAGAATTATGTAGCTTAGTGCTTTCTTTCACCTAATAGGGAACTTTGTTTGTTCATGAAAATATTGAGGAATACCTGGAGCATTGCAGTTACTATTCTCTTTTGTCTTTGATTGAAAAATCTGTAGATCTTCTTCATACATTAGGCTCTTCTTGTATTTCTCATCACCACCTGTATTATAGAGGATATAATATTCAAAAAATTGAAAACTCTTTAAAGGCTCTTTTACTTCTATGTCCTTTCACCAACACACTCACACATGATGATTTACATCTACTGCAACAAAACTTCTAGATCCGAAAAATCTAAATTCTGATTTTTGTTTCTTCAGAATACACAATATTTTTGACTCTTTCCTCAAATAGATTTGGAATTGAATCCCTAACAGAGTCACCAATGTGTTGGTTCCTTCATTTGTTTCCTTACACTTGCCTAAGAATTAGTCTTCTTCTGTCAATGGAAATTTTAGACAAATGGCCAATTCTTTGAGTATTCCTTAGAAATAAGTAAATTCTCCTTCTCTTTGGGCTCTGCAAAACCCAAGTGGGTAAAAACCTCTTGCAACATTTATAAATCTAAAGAAATTTTATAACAAATATTGCCTACAACATATGATTCTCAGTAGAATGAATCAGAACACGTGATTTTTTTTAGAATTACCTCTATTTTGACTTTAGATATTATTGATACATAGTTGAGAGTAAAGAACCATATTCTAATCCCACTTCTAACAACAATAAAATAAAATATTATTTGATGAAATTGATTGTTTTTTAATCAAATCTGAAAAATATCAAAAATCAGTGCCTAGCTATTGGGCATAGAGTCAAATCCAAGATCATGAATACAAAATTGAACAACCAACATTTAAAAACCAGTGGCCTTTTCATACCAATTCCTAACATTAATTTAACCTCTCATATTATTGCAAACTCATTATTACACATATATTTTGTTTTCTCAAACCCATAATAACCCTACATACAAAATTTAACTCTTCCTTGAAGAAGCCCATACACAAATCTTACAACTGCAAGAAGAATACAGTTACAAATTAAAACATCCTCAATGCTTTAATTCATATGCAATTTGACAACACAAAATAGAGACAATTTTACAACATTTTCTTGAATTTTCTCACACTGATCAATACTACTGCAAAATTTACATACCCATTTCTTATGGACAAAAATCTAGCTCTAAATTGTACATTTTCCTATTCTATTCTTTCAGATCTGAACTTCAGAACCATTGCAAATGAGAAGGAAGAAAAAGATATAGAAGAAGAGAAGTTTCTAGAATATACTTGCTACTAACACCCATCCCTTCAAATCTTATTTGTTGCAAAAATAATTTCCCTGCTCTTTTTGCAACCCAAATATCTTCCTCTTTAGTCTTCATTATGTCCTTTCCTTTTCTTGCAACAAATAACTTGTCTTTGCCCAAATCTCCTCCCAAAAATCCTTCTTCCAAAATATTTTCCAAAAAGCTCTCCAATAATAATACCCCCCAAAATATTTTCCAAACCTAGGGTTAAATAGAAGAATCCCCTGACCTAATCCCTTATTTTAGAATTTAAACAACTTTTTAATAAAAAAAGAAAAATCATTCTTTTCAACTATTCAAATAATTTAAACATGCTTTTCTCCCTCATTTAATTTTAATTTTCTCAATATTAACAAAGATAATATTTGTATTATCTCAATATATTATCTAAACATGCTTTTCTTCGTCATTTAATTTTAATTTTCTCAATATTAACAAAGAGCAAAAAGGCTTTGTTCCTGGTAGATAGATTCTTGACTCAATCATTCTTGTCCATGAGAACATTCACTCCCTCAATGCTGCAAAGAAAGAAGGTTTCTTGATAAAGCTGGATTTGGCAAAGGCTTATGATAGAGTTGAATGGGATGTTCTATTTAAAATTATGGGGGCTTTTGGTTTTGATGATAAGGTCATCAAAATAATTAGAGAACTAATCACTACTCCTATGTTCTCTATTTTGGTTAATGGATCTCCAAAAAAAAATTTTAAAATTTTTAGAGGGCTAAGACAAGGAGACCCCATATCTCCTATCCTTTTTACCATTCTGGCTGAAAGTATGAGTAGAATGATTCATAAGTTGAAATAGAGAAAAACTATCAAAGGTCTTCAACCTTCCTCTACCAATGTGTTTTGCACTCATCAACAGTTTGTTGATGACACTATCATCATGGGATATTCTTCAGTCAAGGAGGCTGAAGCCTTCAAAACAGCTCTCAACTCCTATGCTTTGGCAACTAGTCAGCAAGTTAATTGGGACAAATCAGCTATGTTCTTTCTCAATACTCCAGTCATAAGACAACAGAAAATTGCCAATATTATTGGATGCAAAGTGGAATCACTGCCTTCCACCTACCTGGGTCTTCCTTTAGGATTGGCTCCCCCAAATTCCTTTTGGAATATGATCATTGATAAAATTAATAAGAGACTTGCAGGATGGAAAGGCTCAATGTTATCTCAGGCTGGGAAAATGCAGAGCTCCTCCAAGCTACCCTTCAAAATCTCCCTGTTTATGCCCTCAGTCTATTTGGTATTCCGGCTAAAATTGCTGAAGCTATGGAAAGAATTCAGAAGAGATTCTTATGGTCAGGAGTGGAAGAAAAGAAGAGAATACCTTTGATTGCCTGGGACAAGGTGTGTAGACCAAAGAACAAGGGAGGGTTGGGGATTAAAATTATAAAAACTTTTAACAAAGCTCTTCTTGCCAAGCAGTTATGGGGAGCCTATGACACTAAGAATGAATGGAACCAAATTTGGTTTGACAAATACATTAAGAATCAGACTATCCAAGGAATCCTTAATTCTGAAGATATCCCGGTTGGATCCTTCATCTGGAATAGTGTTACCAAATCCATAAAAGTTGCAAAAGCTGGAGCAAGATGGGTCCTTGGAAAAGGTGACAGAATAAGGTTTTGGGAAGACCCCTAGATGAAGAATGAAGCCCTTTTTGATCAAAACAACAGTCAAGTTATTGAAGAATGTAAAAGGAGGTTTGGGCTAATGGTTTGTGACTATTGGAAGGAGAATAAGTGGGTTAAACTTGAGGACATCCATCCTGGTTTTTCCTCTCTTCAGAAAGAGTTGCTGTCCTTTTCCCCTAACAAAAACTATGATGATGTTTTCCTCTGGAAAAGTGATCCTAAAGGTAAATTCATAGTTTCTTCTGCCTATAAAAACACTTTCTCTCAAATCAGCAATCCCATCTGGAGCAAAGTCTGGAACAACATCCTGATCCATAAAGTCAACATTTTCTTTTGGCTTGCTTCTCATAATAGTACCCTTACTATTGATAATTTAATTCGAAGGGGCTTCAAATTCCCTAATAGATGTGAGCTCTGTCAGAAGGAGGGGGAATCAGTTGATCACCTTTTTTTTCATTGTTCCTTCACAAGGGAAATCTGGTGTAAAGTGTTGGAAAAATGGAAAATTAACTGGGTCATGAACAAAAGCATTAAGGATATCATATGGCAATGGAATTATCCTACCAAATGTCAAATCATTAAGAACCTGTGGTCTTTGACTCTCCCCATGATATGTTGGGGCATTTGGAAAGAAAGGAATAACAGGATATTTAGGGAAGATAAGTGTAATACTCAGGTAGTTTTTGAAAAAATATGCAGGGCTATAAAGGAGAACATCAACATCCCTCACAAGGATAATCAACAATGGGCTATTATTGATATGAATGATTTAGAAAAAGACATTCTTACTGAATGGAACCTAAGTCATAAGGTCTACAGATCGAACAAGAAGAAGAAGAGAGATAACATTGTTTGGAGGTTTCCTGATTATGACTGGATAAAGGTTAATTTTGATGGGGCAGCCAAAGGGAACCCTGGAAAGGCTGATGGAGGTGGAGTTATCAGAGATGCTCAAGGAAGTTGCATTTTTGCTTTTGCTTCCCCTTTTGGAACCCAAAACAACCATGTGGCTGAAGCTATGGCCATGCTTAAGAGCCTCCAGTTAGCCCAGGAATACAAATTTAAAAAAATCTGGCTCGAAGGGGACTCTTTAAATATTATACAAGCCCTCAAAGGTATTAGTTCAGTTTCCTGGAATATTGCCAATATTATAAAAAATGCTAAAGCTATCCTTAATAACTATGTTAACATTATTATAACCTACACATTTAGAGAGGGTAACAAGGTAGCAGATATCCTTGCTAATGAAGGGGTTAATTTGGAGAAGGGCGTCAAATATATAGGGGAAGATCACATCAAGTGGGAGATTAAGAAACAATTATATTTTGATCGCCTTAATGGATCAAGCTAATATTATGATTGATTTTCGGGGAACAAGTACCAATGATAGATTTTGGGGGCGGATGAACTGTCAGATGATGAGTGTTTCTCGACATCATAACCAAGATCATATGTGTGCGAAAGGTAATTGTAATAATAGCCAGGTTCGTATGAACATGAGTGGCAATATCAAAATTGTGAGAGACTCTTTACAGGGGGAAACCAGAAATTCAGAGTTTTACTCGCGGGCCGAGAGTTGTAACAGAGGATATTGTTACCTGGAAAGCAGAATGGGAGGCAACCTTAACAGGAATGAACCTTCAGGTTGTGAGCATTGGAAGAGCGAAAGAAAGGTGTGGAGAAGGCTCCACAGACACAGTTTCACTGATTATATGGAGAAGCTCCATGGTAGTAGAAACTCTGTGTCTCATGGGTTCGCTAAAAGTTGGAGCAATAACAGGGCTACCCTGTTTGGGGAAATCTAGGAAATCGATGAAAGTTTGATCTCGGAGGCCATGAGACTCAAGATGGAGGGGACAAAATTCTATAGGGATAGAAAGTATGCCTTTGAGGCCTTCAAAAATTTCCCTAAGATGGAGGACGAGAAGGGCAACCTAGAGAAGAAGGACAACATATCATACTTCACCCCTCAACAGGTAAAACCTTTCTTGCAAAAAGTTATTAGGGCTTTAATGGAATATTTAATTGTGGATGGCAGGTTTACGAAAATTTACAATTATCATTTCGCCATCCTGAACCACTTCCGCCATGGGGCTAAAATATCTTTTCCCTTCTATTTAGCCTCTTCTCTAAACGAGAGCCTGGCCGACCATATTAAAAAACCTAGCTCCTACCCTCTTGCGCACCAGGGACTCATTTTGCTGATTTATGAATATATGAAGGATAAGGCTAGGGCTACCAAGGATGACCCTTTAATCATCAATGCTTAGATTTCTGAGAAATGCATTGACTTTGATTCGACTGGGGAGACCAGCACCCCTACCCATAAAAAAAGAAAGGTTGAAATTGTGCAGGAAGAAAAGGATGTGCTTTGTGAGGAAGAAGAGGGAAAAAATAAGGAAAATATTTCTGAAATGGAGATTAACAAGGAGGAGAATTATGGGGAAGGAGAGGAAGGGGGAAATTCTGAGAATTGTCAACCTAACTCTGAAGGCTCAGAAACTGAGAAAGAGGCTCTGAAGCCTAAGGAAGGTGAAAACCCTAATGTGGAGGAGACGGAACAGAGCAAGGATTCTGCAGACACCATTTTAGATACCGCCCGCAATTGCACCCTTGAATTCTTCAATTTTCAGAAGTGGGTGGTGGAAAATATTACTAGCATGTAGGGTAAACAAAGGGAGCTGGAAGTTAAGATCAACAAGTTGATCAACATGTCCGAATCTGGGAAGCAGCACGAGGAGACGGAGAATAGTGAAGCGGAGGAGGAAATGGAAATGGAAGACTGGCTGAAGAAAGATTTGATAAAAGGCGACCTGAAACATCTGGAGGACTTCATCAAAATAATGAAGGAACAGGTGGAGGAGGATAAGGACAATGTCAATGCTCGAATGTCTAGAAATGAGAAAGCCTTGAAAAGCCTTATGGACCATAGCCTCCAGGTTCTTAAAGTCTCCTCCCAGAACATGAATGCGCTGGTGAATCATCTGGAAAAGAAAAAACAGGAGAAGAACTTGGTACTTATTGAAGATGCTCCTACTTCCAGCCTAAGCCACCAGACCCCTAGGCGCAGAACCAGACAGACTACGACGAAGAAGGATATGAAGATGAAAGAAAGCCAGATAGCTCAGGAAAATACTGACTTGAGGGAAGCGGCCAAGGAAATGATGCTTTTGGTGCAGGATGCAGAAGAAACCATGAAGAAATTCTAAATTTATGTTTATGCTGGACTTGGGGCCAATTTCTTGCTGTCCTTTCCTTTGTTGCTGGTCTTTTTGCTAGTTTTTTTGCAACCATTGTGTTTTGTTTCTTTCTTGAATATCTTTCATATGTAACTGGGTTTCGGGTCCCTTAAAACCTGTTTTTAATTAATCAAAAAATATTTGTATTTCACAATTTTGATGAGCGTACAATATTTTTAATTAAATTAAATTCTCAAAATCAATCTTTCACACTATATCATAAATATATATGAATAAAACTTACTTTTCTAATCAAAATTGATTTTCTTAAATAATTAAAATTAACCTTTCTATTCCAAAAAGCAAAAGAGATTAAATTATTTGTATTTCAAATAAATTTAAATCTTCCCTTTCAAAATGCATAAACTGAATAACTTTATTATTAAAATTAACCATTAAATTAAACTTGCTACACACATGAATAGAGCAATTTTTTAATTAATGATTAGTTATATGAAAGAAACCTATTTACTTTAGTTTCTTAATTACTAATGTGTAAATAAACATATTAAATCAAAATAACTACTTAAGATTAAATACTCAGTTTAACCACATGCCAAACACGCAACCCAAGAAATCCAACCAAATACCCGACCTGCAAACCCAAATGAAAAGGTACTACAATGGTTCTCCCTAAATTGGGCCACTTTATACCCATTTCAGCATTTCAAATTTGAGTGGGATTTCCCTCGTGACGACCCATGTTAGAAAATTAATCAGTTTTCTCAACAGGCAAGTATATAAAGAGGATTTCCCCTCTCATTTGAACATATAACATATCTATCAAGCATTCAAAAACAATTGAGCATTTTCAGTCTTCAAGATTTGGAGCAGCAATAAAGTCAAGATTCAAGCCTTGAAGTGGAGATCCATATCTTATTTCAAGAAATCCTAATTCCATGTGGAGGCAAGCAAAACTTCACAAGGAGGTATAAACATTCAATTTTAGTCATAGTTCTACATCTCCCACAAAAGGAGAACCTTTCCTTTCAGTCATTTCAATTATATTTATCTCAATTTCATGGTTAATCCCAAAACTAGGGTTTGACCTAAGGCAAGCCTCTATTCCCAACCTATTTCCCTTTCTTTGTGTGTGCAGGAAATAGGTGCGCAATTGTACTTCTCAAAATAAGATTCAGACACAAAGACAAAGCAACCCTTTTTGGCGTGCAAAAAAATTGAAGGACCGTGTTGCCATGTCTTGGTCCTTGCTTTTTCGGGGCATTTTTGTAGGGTAGATCCAAATCAACTTATATTATTTTTATCTAGGTGCATGACACAATCTTGAACCTGTAGCTCATTATTTTCTCAATTTTGTCTCCAATTTCAACACTTTACCCTAAATCAACATTTCAACTTACAAAAGAGGGAAAAACACATCATAATCAATCAATCCACTTAGTATTTAGTCCTTATTTGATTTGTGACTAAATCTAGTGGATTTCTCCCCTCTTTTGAATGTAAAGGAATTTCTCCCCAAAAGAAAAAAAATGATTTGGTGATTTGTCCTTCTATATTGCAAATTTCCAAATCAGAATTCTCCCCTTTACATTTGCTATCGATTCCAATGAATCCAAGCACCTAGAAAAAACATCCACACAACCTATAATTTGTCCAACTACCTCTTGCACACTGTACATTCCCTTTGGCATCATTGTACAATCATTATCCTTATATTTCACATTGCAAATCGCAAGGTTTATTAGCTTTAAGGTTCCATTCTACTCTAAGCTTGTGGTTTTGATTCACAAATTGAATCTTGGAACAATACAATTGAAAAGCACTAAAAATTTCTTCTCTCACAACTCATGTGGCCAATGCACATAATACTTTACAAATAGAACACCACAAAAAAACCTCCAATGATCCTCTCCACTATGGTTCAAACACAACTATACAATCTCTTGTTTACACTTCACCACTATGCCATGGAAGCACATATACTAGGGTTAATCTTTGGCAATTCTTCAAGTATACATTTTTCCCATTTGCGCACTATGCCCATCCCCAAATACACAAAAGCTTGGGATACTTCAAGGAAATTGTGCTCATTTGTTTAGAAGAGAAAAAGGCTTTCAGCTCTATGTGCTAACCATCCTTACGCATTGAAGTGAAATCATAGTTTGTGAGAGAGGCAATCCCGATTGTGGACACATTGAATGCCTTCTATATGGACGCTGCATCCATCGTTATTTTCTTACAAGTACGAAGTCATAAAAACATAAAACATGAACCCTAAGACAAAATTTTCCCCATATCCCTGTGCACATTCTCCTTGTGCCCTAATTCATTTGCAGCGTAGCGAGCATGCAAAATTTATAAAATTCAAAAATATTTGGTTCTTCACTTTATTTCCCCATAGGCCCACACTGATTTCTGACTGGCCCAAATGTTCATGAGGGGTGGCGGGATTACCAAACCTTTCTCACATCCTTGCACTGGACTTCTTATGTGACCCACTTCACCCTGTGGAATAGCGGGGTTGAAAGGAATTTCCCGCTCAATTTATAACTTCAAGCAATATTCAAAACATATTAAAATGATTTAATTAAAATTATTTCAACAACTTTCAATGCTTATCCTTTTAATGACAAAAAAAAAAAATATTTAAATCATCTTAGTTAGACTAAAATAATTACTCCTCCCACCCACTCAGCAAAATGGTAAACTTACAAATCATACTAATCATTATTTAAATCATAAATAATTAAAACTTTTAAAACCAAGTTTGCAATGACCATAGTGAAGCGAGGCGGGTTCCCTTGTGGGCTCGGTCTAATTTTTTTTCATTTTCAAACAACTAACCCTGAGAATTCTTTAAAACCATGTTTGCATGCACTCTGGACCTGAAAGATTGAGTGGATTGTCATTAAACTTGATGTTTGAAATCTTTGACTTGTGACCAAAACAACCCAGGTAGCCTCTGAGACTACATTAAAAAAATGATTAAACCTTATCCTTGAGTTCTTGAAACTAGCACACATGTTGAGTGTTATATGGAGAATAAAAAATACCAAATGGAAACTCATGGTGATGCTCGAGGTAAGAAATTCTAATGCTCAAAGTTTCCTACTCGATCATATTTTGAAACCGCACATTCTGAAACCAATCTAAACCTTGCCGAATCACTGCTTTGAAAAAATATCAAATCTTACTTTGGGAAGCCAACACTAGGTGGAATGATTCATCAATATACAGTGAATATGTGTGCCAAGGGGTTTTTCTTATTTCCATTAGATGTGTGAAATATTAATAGCCAAAGATGCCTCCTCTAAAACTTTCTGGAACATACTGATTTAAACCTTCACAAAGTCAATTTGGTTTTGGCTTAGAAATAAGAAAACAAATGAAGAGACGAGATGCTGCAACTAGGTGGAGGGGTACATGAATATGGAAAGAATCACGAGGAATAATACTTTTAACATGCATGTCATTAGGCCATTAAATATTAATTGAGACGCAAGGCTGCTTTGGAAGATTTAACACTGTTTGATAGCAAATCTGAATAAATTGCATTTGGATTTGACGTGGATAAAATAGCAAATGGAGTCACGGGGCTCTAGAAATTGACATGGGGGATCATTAACATGCATAAATTTTTTGGGAATAATTAATTTTACTCGATGATCAAATGGTTGCGAAATAAACTCTCCAAAAATGGCTACTCCAAAAAATTTAACAATGTGCAATCAACAAATCTTTTTTGAACCTCCAAAATGGGTACATAAAAACTCATCCGATCTGAGTCTAGGAAGTTGAAAATGGTCATGGACACTCACTAATAACATGTGAATATTAGCCCAAGGTGATTTCTCATAACGATCAAAGGGTGTCAAGTTATTCATCCCCAAAGTGGGCTACTTGAGAAGAATTTGCAAGTATATTTCTAAGTGCTTCAATCAATTTTCTCCTCCTGAGCCTTTCAATTTTTTTCTAAATTTTTTAAGGTCCCAAAAATACCTACATATTGCACATAGATAATTTACTTTAAATAAATGACTGTAATGCCCACCAATAATACCTTTGAGAAACTAACCAACTAACAAGAAAATAGAGACAATTCTATTTTTTTTAAAGGTTCATTGCATCACATACATTAACTATGCATGATTATCTAAGCATAAATACACAAGTGGAATTAACTTGCAATACATAGATTAACATTCCATAAGGAATCTCAATGTCATACTTAACATAGCACATGAATAACATCATACAACTTCTATCACATCATTTCCTTCAATAATCCTAATAATCATTTCAACTAAGAACATAGGGAAGCATTCATATAACTATACCATTATGTATACATGAATTACATCTCATTACACTATCCATTAATCACATTATTGTCTGCTCATAAATTCAAGGCATAATAATACTATCAATAAGATGGGCTCTTTCAATGCACCAAATCCAAATATTCCTAACCTTTAATTTCACCGTTAAGAAATTCCTAGAATGATAGAAAATAATCTACTGATTCCTTAATAGAAGTAACCACAATAATCTTTTCATATTACACATATCATGATACAACTTAATACAAATAAGTTCAATAGAAGTGAATACCATCTATTCCGACAAGGAACCATAATCTCTAACTTACAAGAATAATAATCCAAATTGCATATCATTTCTTTCACAAGAAGATCATCTACAATATATCACATGTACAACATCTTCTACAATAATGAATCTTAAACTCTAACTACAAATATATTCATCCCAAGTACATGTTACAATGATGTCCTCCAATCAAAATGAATACAAGATAACTACTCCAAGAATTATAGCATAAGATGGAGATATATATAATCCTCATCCATTCACATGAGCATCCAACGAAGAAGAGATCCCAATAGAAGAAGGCATCAAACCACCCGCCCATGTGGAACCAAAAAGGTCCACCGCCCATGCTCTGGAGAATGACATAAGGTCCCACACACACTCTAAACCTAGACTAACACCTAACATCCAAGGAACATAAAACAATAGACTAACTTATGACAAGAATCAAAATCATAAGACATAACACAAAACACAACAAGGCTTGATCATAAAAGACAAAACCACTAGAACACCAGAGGCTGCTACTAAAACAAGGGTTTAAGGTACTAGGACACATATAGTGAAGAGTGTCATCACTTTCTATAACAACAAAAAGGGTTTTATTGGTAGTCTCCTGACCTCGGTACTTGTGATACCCATGCAGAACCATCTCAACCTTTGAGAGAACAAAGGAGTTCGGTCATGCCAACCCAAGGCCTTCCCATTGTCATCCTAAGCTTGAACTAGCACTCTAGGCCATGAGTGGGGCTCCACAAATCATATTATTATCTTATTATTGTGAGAGCTAATACCTAACCCCTCTAGATTAATTTAATTAGGATTATCACTTGGTACATAAAAAATTCCAATGAGATCTCTTGGTAGTCTAGACCCTAACACCCATCACAAGTGATCTCCTGACGGTCTATCTCTCATGACCTCAACACCCATTTGAAAGCCACTTCCCCTATCATGTTCCTATACCTAGGGTATAAACATAAACATACATACAAGGATTTAAATAAAAATCACATAAAATATATCAACCAAAGGTTCTACATTCAAAAATAGTTCATAATCATATTTGAGCCCATAAATCAATATTCCA
This sequence comes from Cryptomeria japonica, assembly GCF_030272615.1. Classification (NCBI taxonomy): domain Eukaryota; kingdom Viridiplantae; phylum Streptophyta; class Pinopsida; order Cupressales; family Cupressaceae; genus Cryptomeria; species Cryptomeria japonica. The sequence continues at coordinate 160,386,702 of NC_081410.1, forward strand.
ATAGCCTCATGTATAATCCAAATCAAGGAACCAATAGTCATAGCATCCATATATTTCCACAATGGTATTTCATCAATTTAAAAACATGACATATCTATTTCCAAAGGCCATAATGCATCACATTAGTAAAATGCACCAATCAAATAAATAAAAAAATGGAAACAATACAAGAAACCATTGAAAAACCCAAAAATCAAGCCTCTGGTTTGACAAACTGCTAAATCGACACAAAAAAGCCAATTGAAATAAAAAAATGATATAGCAACGGATTCAAAGACTAAACTTGTGTATTAATACAATACTTTGGTGCCTTTGCACAAAACTCTGGTGCTTTCACCACACAATTTAGCACATATAAGATATGAGACAATGCATACAGAGAAAATAATAACACATTAACACAAACTAATGGTGCATACACATAGAGAATTGGTGCATTCATCTCCTAGAACAACAAATATATGAAACAAAATAGCACATATCATAACCAAAATAACACATACATCCAACAAAAGGACACATATAACAAATACACTAGCACATTCGTTCACCAGAATGGTGTATTTATAATAGATAGTCAAATTGCGACTTAGATGCAACAAGAAATAAATGACTAAGTCCAGAAGGATGCACATACAAATTACGACATCAATAAAAGCTCACAAGGGTGTTCTACGACCTAGTATAGAATTACAATCATAGAAAAGAGAACAAAACTTCCAACTCAAAATATACGAACACCTTCTAGAAGAAATGGAAGACTCAAAACTCCAATCCCGCAAACTTAGATAATGAAACTCAACATGAAAGTATAATACAAGGAAGCCTTTCAATTTAAAGACAATAGCAACCAAAATCTTCGACCTAAATGACAAATACAAGAAGGGTAAACCTAGAGCCATAAGCTTTTAGATATAGTCCCTTCTGGAAGACTAAAAATCAAATCCTTCTGAACTTTAGATATTAAGGAATTAAAACTGCAAATCCCAAAATACAAGGCATTCCTCCCCAAGCACACAAAAAACAATCTTTAACAAACAATCTTTCTTGAAGCATAATACATAAAGAAGGTATCAGAATCCACCAACCTGGAAATGATGAAATGGACAATGAGAATTCAAAGAGGAGAAATCACAGCCAAGCCTAATCCACAACTAGCCAATTCTCCAACACATGCACAACCAAACTCCCAACTTGAAATTCAATCTTCAAACTTCAAGCATTCATGGGAAATCAATCCCGAAAACCAAATTTAGAAAATACAATAATTTCTAGCCCAAAATAACCTCACGACAACAACAAAACTCCCTTTTTAAATTATCCAAAAATCACACCTCATCACAACCCAAATAAAAAATAATGAAAAAAATAATGAAAATAATAATAAACTTACCAACCATCACAAAAATTGAGATAAAATATTATTAAATAATATTAATCTCCAAATACAACACCCAAAAGCCAATAGTAAAAGAGGCTAAGTAAATAAACAATAAAATAAATAAGTAAAAGGGTAAACGATAAAATAAACCAATATAATAAATGACCATTTAAATCAAATGTACAAATAATGTAAATACTCAATCAAATATAAATCCCACAAAATAAACATTAATATATTATAAACTCTCAATAATTAAATATATTTATATTAAATATCAAAACCAATCATAATAATTAATTTAACACCATTAAATTGTATAAATCAATTAATCAATAGTTTAATTAACAACTACAACTCCACAAAGCATCCCAACATAGGATTAAATAAAATACCACATAACAGCTAACAAGGCAACTCTAGCCAAACTGCTAGGATTGACAAGGTAACAACTAAGCCTAGAGTTTGATAGGGTCTCATGTCACCTCTGATCAACTTGTCATTGGGATTAGAGACATGCTTAGACTTGTGAAACTAGGTGGAGTCAATGTTTGGTACCTGAAATCATGCACAACACCACGTCTATACCATAACATATACATCACATAAAACATGAAATAATCAAACAGGTGAAAGAGAGTTGCGACATCATACTGTTCTCGTAAATGAGTGGTATCACATCGTCTCTTTCATGATCACAAAAATAACACAATCATGGTAACCATGGCATCATTAATATCCTCATCATATCCAATATAAGCATGAAGTAAGGCTAGCACATAACATGATATCTCCATAGGTAAATGTAAACTAGAACATGCATATAATGAGTACTCATAAGTAACCAAACGTATGTCCAACCATCATAATAGTCCTGAATATATCATCATCCACATAAAACCATAATATATCAACTGTCAGTATGCAAAGTCTAGCATCAAACTAAAAGTATCCGAAATATAAATAAAGCCATAAGTATCTATCAAGAGTGCAATAAAAGAGTCTAAACTAGGTCCTTAAAGTCTATCAATGCATAAAAGAAAGAAGAAATAGGGAGGGGTACTACAATGACCTAAAATGATGTCGACGACTCCTAAAATTGGCTTTGATCAATGACATGAGAAATACCTATCCTAATAGTAGTGTCAACCTGCAAACATATATAGTAAAATATTAAATACATGTGTTTTATGTATTGAAGTCAACTTGTACAAATTCATAAGTATAGTTTTAAAAAAAAATACATATAGTGGATGTCTCACGCTCAATGGTTGATTAAGGAGGAGCTACACTTGAGACACCCTCTAGTTAGTGTGATGTAGAAGTCGTATGACTTGAGCTTTGGTGCAACAAAAAAATTTCATATGTTCAAGACTAAATTATATTACTAGTAGGTTTAAATTAAACATGATAATTTAATTATTAAATTATCTAGATATTGGTAAATACTTTGAAAGGTGTGCCAAGTTGTACAGGTGTTGACGAAAAGTTGAATTGAGCATCTAGTGCACTTGATGTCATTGAGGCCATCATCTATACACCAAAAAATTTGAATATTTTTAAATATCAAATAGATAATTATTGATATTAAAACAATATTTTTTTCTATTTTTATTAAAAAAACACATTTAATTTTTATATGATATATATAACATGTTGTTAAACAGACTAAAATGTTGAGAGGGTTGGGGGGGGGGGGGGGGGATGTTGAATCAACATTTAATTAAACTGAAACATCCATTAGCAATTTAAACATTAAATCATATCTTCCGAAAGAAATAATGAAACAAAGCAGGGACCATACAAGAACACCAATATTTTCACATGGAAAACCCAATAGAGGGAAAAACCACAGTGAGAGATATCTCACAATATAAATGAATTTATATTACAATATTTGTTTTAAGTATCACTACCTAAGGAAGCCCATTTCTCCCTGATGGACTTGGTAAGAAAGATACAAGAGAAATGGACCTATTGAGGATATACACTATTTGCTAGTAGAATACATGAAGATTACTATAGAGAAAATTGAACATGAACTCTTATAAAGAATGCATCTAACATATGTGGATGTGACAAGACTCCCCTTTTTTGCATTTTACTCCATCTTACACAACTAATACACTTGAAAGAAAATTCTATTTTTCTTTATATATACTCCACAATACCTCAAAACACTAAATAGGTTAGCTCCAAAAAGACCTTTAGGTGAAAGGTGTAGTATGACATGGGTCAGAACCAAAAATATGAATCATAAGATAAAATGAGTTGCGTATTATATAATTATACCCAAAGACATCACAAAATGTCCCCCCAAATCAAATATGATAGGTTAGGATCAACTGCAAATAAAGGAACCAATGTTGCTAGCCCAAACAACAACAATACTACCAAAACTACTAACTGCTCATTTTCGCACTGCTGGAGAGAAACCAAAAAATACATATGGATCGAGATAAGAGAAATGTAGACAATACACAACATCCCTACAACCATCTTCGAAGGTAATTAATTGTTAAGTGTTGGTGAAAAAGAAAAAAACCCATTGAACTGATAGAAACAAGGCATTATGGATAGACTGCGACACGTCAACACATTGGATGTTGCACTACGATACACTAGATCATTTGACAATCACATGGATAAACTATTATAGTTTATTGATCATATCCCAAATTTTTCACAAGCATATCTATCACTCCAAAGGAATGAAAATAATTCTAGTGAACATTTGAGACACTTAACCCTATTATACTGCAATTCGAAGAACATTCACATCGAAATCTTTCTATAGAAACGTTTATGAAATAATATCCTAGAAATATTCTCCTTGGTGTCTAAAAAATAGAATTCTAAAACTACAAATCCAACCCATGGAAGGTAGAGGAATGTAGACTAGAATACAAAATGATAGACTTAAGAAAATATACTGTTTGACCCTTAGGCTACTTTCCCAAAAGCACAAGTATGAATCCAGACTCATTTGTCAATCAACTAACTTCTTTAACATGTAGACATCAACCAATGCAATAATATCCCTCAACCAAAGCATAAATCATGTGTAACAAACTTAACCATGTACATAACATTCATTCAAATTATCATGTCACAGTGGATCTGCTAGTCTTTTAGTCTAAATTGCTTAACTTCAATAACATTGATCCCATGTCACAAACTATGTTAAACAATCTCTCTTGAATATCTCTCCCAAACATGCTGATCTTGTTGGAAACTTTAACTGTGTTGCTTATGTTTTCATTGATGTCACTGTGTGTAGTGCATATATTGTAGATGGTTTGAAAGTGAGTGTTTAGATATTATTGTGTGGTTTGGTGGTGATGTTGAGTAGGTATGATGCATTTTTGGAAGCTTGGTCTAGTGGAATTTTCAATATGTAGGAAATAATATTTATACGTTGGAAAAAGTATTTAATGTTTTCTCTGGTTCTTGATGTTCATGGATTGCATTTTTGGATATAATGTCTATGTTTTATGGATGTTTCACTATCATGTTTACATGTCCTCAGTTGCTCAGATGATGTAGTTTGTTATGGTAGTTTGCCGACAATAAGGTGGTCTATTACGAATGGTCTGGAGAATTCTTTGCATTGCTCTGCTATGGTGATTTAAGTGTTGTGGCTTGAAGGACACGTTCATATGGATTGTGTAGTGTTCAAGTTTAGATTTCTAGTGTTGTTTTGTTTGGAAAGTGAAGTTATGATATTATGTGTTTAGTGCTATCAACTATGTTAGTCTCTAGCTGACTTAGGTGGTGTATTTTACTTGGATAATAATTTTTGGTCTAGATATACATTAGAGGTCAAGTTAGGATGTTGATATGGGTCTCATAGTGGCATGTGTAGATCAACATTGAGTATTTTTCATTGGGTGATGCATTTGGGTCAACTGGTTAACATGTTTCATTGTCGTTCTACATGTTATGGTGGATACTAACTTTGGAGGAAGTGTTAGCATGTGCAGTCCATTGGAATCAACTTTGTAATATGTGTTGTGATATGTTTGGGTCCCCTTTATTTGCTAGAGTGGACCACATTGTGTAGTTTTATTCCGGGTGGGTGAATTAACATAATTCTTGTTTATTCTATCTATGGTTGACCTTGTTAAGGGTTTTGAGGTATAACCTTGTATAAATGGATGTGCAGATGTATGAATTGATGTGTGGAATGTGCGTGGATTGTTTTGAATTGGATGTGAATGATATGCAACTAGTAGAAGTGACAATTTCAGTTTGTGATGAGCTTTGATGATCGTATCTTCAATGCAACAATATCTTGAGACAGTAAATAAAGTCACTGCTGTTTGCCATGATATTGTTCACTTGAAATAGTGGCCCAAGGAAATTTTCATGATTAGGATATCTTTTTCATTACAATTCATTATTCCTTGTTCGTACTGGAAGACATTGATTCCTTTGGAACCTTACACACTTCTTTGTATCTTGCCTTGAGAATGTGTGCCTCAGTATTGCAAGTCCTTTACATCTTGCCCTAAGGTTGTGCTCCTTAGTTGTCCTTTGTATTTGGTGTTCTTGTGTATGTTGTGCTTTGTGTGTTCATTTTTCATAATTTCAGAGATATTAATTGAGGTTTGAAGTTTAAAGGATTTGAAGTAAAGTGTTTTAAGGTTCAGACTAATTAACTTCTCCCTCTCAATCTTGTAGTGTGTTCAACAATTGGTATTAGAGCGAGGTTTCTCTGTGATAAGCTTAACCTCTTGAGGAAGATTCTAGATGGTGTAAGAAGTTTATTTGAAGGTAGCTAGGTTTGATGGAACAAATTAATCTACTTGGAAGTATCAGATATAATATCATTTGAGCTCTTTGTTGCTTATAATATGAGAAATTATCCAGATTGGTTATACTACTCCACAAGGTGGTCCTGCTAATTTGGATGAGGTCAAGAATCATGAAAATGATGCCAAAGAAAGTAATATACTTGTTAGTTTTTTGAGTGACACAATTTTTTTGAAGATCAATGGATGCAAAAGTGTAAAGAAAATTTGGGATAAATTGAGTTATATTTATGAGGGAGATGAGAAGACCAAGAAAGTCAAGTTGTAGAATCTAAAGCACATATTTAAGGCATTGAGGATGACTAAATATGAAAACATTGAAATATACATGTAATGAGTGAATGAAATTGTCAATGGAATTAGAGGTATTGGTGGAATGATGGAAGAAAGTGAAGTTGTAGGAAAAGTGATGTGAACATTGTCTAAAAACTATAAACCTAAGAAGTTTTCTATTGAAGAAAGTCATGATATGACTAAGTATACCTTGGATTAGCTCTATGGTGTACTCTCTACCTTTGAGATTGTATAAATTAGTGAGCAACGCAATGAGAAGAAGGAAGAAAAATTCAAAGTTACCAAGAAGGTTGAACATGAACCTGAATGAAGCAATTTCAATGACATGGATGAAGTGGAAGCGGACTTTGTGAGAAGAATGAAGAAAGGATATATGCAATACAAAGGCAAGTTACCCTTTAAATGTTTTCATTGGGGAATAATTAGTCATTATGATTCTAGATGTACTTTCAAGGAGGATAAATATAAGAGGTTAGATGATGATAACAAGAGAAAATATAATTTTAGGAGAGATAATAGAAACAAAATAATATATGATAGAGATAAGTCTAAAAGGAGTTATTTTCCAACAAAGAGCTACTCCCCTAAAGGTGAAGATGGTAATGAATCAAATGAAGAATAATTTTTTCTTAGCATAGAAGAAAAGGATAGTGAAAGTTTCGGTACACTGCATGCTAAGAATAAAAGTGAAAGTTCAATGAATGAGAAGGTTGCACTACATGCTAAAGTTGAACCTAAAGCCTAGATAATTGATTTTGGTTGCTCAAATAATATGACAAGTGACATAAATAAGTTCATAGAATTTGAAAAGTATGATGGTGGATTAGTAAGGTTTTCTGGTGAGGAGGAAGCACCTATATGTGGTAGAGGAACCATAACTATTGATGGTAAGCATAAGACAAATGGTGTTTAATATGTTGAAGGTTTGAGACAATATTTTGAGTGTTAATCAGATGTGTAGTATAGGATAAAAGCTTATATTTTATGAGTCTGGACATGAGATTAGAAAAGGAGGATTTGACAAATTTAGTTGCAAATGGTATAAGAACAAATGGGAATGTCTACTATGCGAAGGAGAATAGAGGAAGTAGTTGTTTGTTGGCATAGAGCAATAAATGTTGGTTATGACATAAAAGGCTAGGACATGTTAAATTTGACAACATGGTGAAGATCAATTCAACTCATGCCATGAGAGATTTACCACTTGGATTATCAAACCTACTGATATAGTGTGCAAGGGATGTGAAATGGCAAAATAGATGAAGAACATCAACAAATTCAAGAATAAGGAATACTATACTACAAGGGCTTTGAATTTTATTCATACAAACCTATGCAGACCTACAAGGACAAGAGGACTCAATGATCAAAGGTATTTTATGTTGCTTATTGATGAATATTCTAGAGTGACATGGGTTACTTTCTTAAGGGAGAAGTCTAAAGAATTTGATAAATTTAGGATATTCAAATATATGGTTGAGAATCAAGTAGATAATAAAATTAAGTGTTTAAGGTCTAATAGAGAAGGGGAATTTACATCAAATGAATTTGATAGATTTTGTGAAGAACATGGTATTAGAAGACAATTATCTATACCTAGGGTTGCTTAACATAATGGAGTTGTTGAGAGGAAGAATAGGACTATCATTGAGATGTATAGAACTATGTTGAAAGATTCTAAGCTAACCAATGTGTATTGGAAAGAAGGTGTGCATACTACTGTGTATATCCTTAATATGGTACAAGTAGGAGTGAATCATACAAAGACACCTTATGAGATATGGCATGAAAGAACACCTATTGTCAAGTATTTCAAAATATTTGGAAGTAAGTAATATATAAGAAGAGATGGAGAAGACTTGGGAAAGTTTGATGCAAGATCAGATGAAGGAATATTCTTAGAAAATTCTACAAGAATCAAATCTTATCAGTGTTACAACAAGAGATTGAAGAAGATTGTGGAAATTATGAATGTGAAAGGAAGTGAAGAATGGAATCATGTTTCACTTGAACCCGAGGTTAATCTAGAGGATGCTCTTGTTGGAGTGGAAGAGAAGGAAGTTCTATAAGACAAATAAGTGACAAATGTAGAAGAGGAGGAACATAAACAAGAACCTAAGAAACCTAGAAAGTATGTGCAGAAGAATCATTCGGAAGATCAGATCATTGGAGATAAAGACAAAAAAGTTCAGATAAGAAGAAGACTTGCTGAGATTAGTGAACAATAATTTTTTTGCTTTTTGTCTTTGGTGGAGCCAAGTTTTTTGGTAGAAGCTAGCAGGGAATAACGTTGGATGAAATATATGGAAGAGGAACTGAACCGGATTGAAAAGAAATAAACATGGGAGCTAGTACCTAGATCGGTGGACAAGAATGTGATAGGAATAAAGTGGGTGTTCCAAAATAAGCTAAATGAAGATGGATAAGTCATAAGGTACAAGACAAGACTAGTTTGTAAATGCTATTCACAAGTTGAAGGTATAAAATTTGAAGAGACTTTTACTCTGATAGCTAGGATGGAAGCTATAAGGATGTTTCTAGTATTGAAAACACATAATAAATTTAAGGTATATCAGATGGATGTTGTAATATGATGAAAAATTAAGGTTTCACCCAGTGATGAAGTAAAACCCTTCATTTTTAATTAGAGACCAATTACATTAAAGAGGGGTGAATACAATAGATCTAGTGTCAAATCAACAAGGATAGGGCTAAGAATTCTGATTAGATTCACTGGTTAATAATTGATTCCCTCTTTTTAAGTTGAATTATGAAAATGTTGAAACTGAAGCAATTATGCATAAACAGTGAGCTACAGTCATCAGATAGAGCTAGGAACCTGGATTTGAGCAATATGTGTGTGTTTCAATCTATTCCCCAAAAGTCATCCTGAATTGTCAGGACTAGAATGCTTACCACTTTGGTCCTTTGCAGTTTTCACCATTTAAAGGGGAATCTATTAATCTCTATTAATAAAGCCAATCCTAAGAATTGTAGCTCCACACCTATTCTTGTGCACAATAGAGAAGGGAAAATGGTTGGAATAGGGGTATACCTTAGGTCAAATCCCAGTTTTAGAATCAACCATGAAATAAAAATGAAATGTAAATGAATTTTTGTAATGGAAATGATTTACATTTGAGGGAAATGTAGAAAAATGTTTGAAAACTAATTTTATACCTCTTTATATGAAGTTTTGTTTGTCTCCATGAGGAATTAGGGTTTCATGTAGTTTGCATATAACATAGTACATGAATTTCATATCTAATGCTTGAAAGAAGACTGATTTCTTTCTTACTTGAATTTGAATGAATGCTTGAGGGCTTAAATTTTCCAATTGATGTGTGTTATGTTTGAAATGAGAAGGGTACACCTCCTTTTGTACATGCTTGGTTGAAAAACAAATTAATTTTTTGACATGGGCCAACAAGGGATCCAAGTTCCCACCCATTTCAAGTGACCATTAAGAGGCCCCAAAATGGACCCTGATTGGGAGGACAAGAGCATTGGGTGCTCTGGCCTTGACCAATTAGGAACACAAAAAATAGGGGAGAAAGCATAAGTGCTGAAAAAATAAGTTTATTGCATGGTGTGAGCAGAATCAGCGCTCCGATCAGGCCTTAGGATACAAACGCAAAGGTTAGTGCCCAAATGAGGAAAAAATTGTAAGGAAGTACAATTTAGGATACTACATTTAGTCCCCATTTTAGCGAGAGTATGAGACTAAGGATACTCTCGATAAAGTACAAAGGTTCGCTTTGAAAATATTTCATGAAGTCATCAAAGGGGCAAGATAACCAAGCCCCCAAGGAACTTTAGGATTTTACTACTTCAACATCAAGATAAAAGGGGCATACAAAAAAGAGAGAGAAAATCATGACTGCTAGCCTAGTAAAGTTCGCTTACTACAAGTCATGAAACAAAAAAATACCAAATTACAAAGCAAAAGGCCTAGTTTGAAAAGTAACTTGAGTATTGAGACATGTGATAGTGTGTGCATAAAGTGAAACATTGAGAAAAGTATATGCCCCCACGTTAAAGTGATTGCATATGCTTCACTGAGAGAAATTTACTTCAGGTAGCATACATCCAAAGACAAGCACGTTACCACAATGATATGCCCCCAAGAAAGGAAAAATCAAAGAATAATGGTCACATAAAACACATAAGGGGTTCTACTATCTATGGGGTCAGTATGCTCTTATGATAAATAATGTATATCATGAAATGCATTTGCATTGAATTAACCTCATCTCCCAAAGGAAGTAGAACCATAATGGAAGAAGGGCATGTGTGTCTTTTGAGTCAACATGGTAGAGACCAAAAGAGATCTCAATGCTTTGAATCATACCCAAGTAGACAAAACAAGGGGAAACAAATAGAAGAAGTGAGATAAAAATAGAAGAATGTTACAAGAAAGAAAGAAGGAAAGGAGAGGGAGAGAGAATCTACAACACGAATGAAGCTAATCAAGAAAATCATCCATCTCCCAATCTTGCTGAACATTGTTTTGGGAAGGTGGACAAGGTGCAAGAGGAGAAAATTTGGGCATGGTAGATGGAGATACTACAAGTTCCAAACAAATACCATTCTCTAATGATGAGTCACTTTGTTTGTTACTAGGAGCTAGGATTATTTCTTTTGAAAATTGCTTAGATAAATCATTTTCAATGTCAACAAGCTCATATTCATTGTTAGAATAATTAGCATTAACATTGTTAGCAGGAACATCATTTTCATCCATTTATTCATCAAGATTAATAAAAATAGGATCTCTAATATGAATAGCACATGAACCCTCATCTTTCTTAAGCATTTTTTATCTTGGTAATTTAGGTTGAACCATAGGGGCTTCACTTATTAAACCTGGGTTATATCACGTGCATTCATACAATACTAAAGAATCCACCTATTTTAAAAAATAATTTCCTTAAAATACTTTTTTGTCACCCCCTCTTAATACACAACTCAAATTAAAAACCCCCTATTTTCACCAAATATTGTATTTTTTCATAGCTGAAACTAAAAACCTCCCTATTTTCACCATATAGGCAATATATTGTTATTTTTTGAGATATTAAACCCCCCAATATGAATGCACACGATATAATATTGCCTAGACAATGAAGCCCCCATGGGTTGAATTTCCTCCCTAGGATTAGGTCAAGGCTAGACAAATGGGACCAAGCCAATATTTGGTGTCTTCAGGAAGGAAATAGGTTGAGAGGAAAGTTCATGAGCCTTAGCGCAATTTCTTCATTGACGTTCTCTCACACAATGGTTTCGTTTGGTTTTAGCCGAGGGTTGTGAAGGTTTAGGATTAATAGACATAGGGTTCTTCTCTTAGTTCAAAGGAGGAGAAATGGGAGAAGTTTTACTAGGATGAAAGATAGGAGATGCTAGGTGATTTCCTTTGTAAGATGTAGGAGGTGGGACTGTAGCATATAGAGGAGGAATGGAAGGTGTAGGAAAAAGACCCGGTCCATCATGAGGAAGAGGAATAGGTCTAGGATCTCTAGGCTTACTCAAAGATAAGATTGCTCATTCTTCTACTTTTGATAAGATTGAAAAAGAGCATCACTTCAAGGCTTAAGAGGTTCAAATTGTTTAGGCCAAATATAATCCAGGTTGACATCTCCACTCCTCATCTTTGTTTGGTACATGCTATGATTAATTGTTATGATTTTGTCATTATGAGGGAATTTGAGACATGTATCAATTGTAGAAGGGATAAATTTCATGGAAGAGAGCCAAGGATGTCCCAACTTCATATGTAATTGATCCGATGTAGGAATGATAGCAAAAATGACATCTAAGAACTTAGTACCAACCTCAACGGGAAGAGTATTATAACAAATAGTAGGGCAAGAGAAATTGTCATACACCTTAACCACTACATCAAAGCTATCACATGTTACTTGATACAATTGTAAATTATAAAGATATTCTTCAGTTATCACATTCACCAGACATGCTGGATCAATGAGCACCCCTAATGAGAGTTTGTCTTTGATCTTTGTAGAGATATATATAGTAGGCCATAAAGTGCATCAATAGTCTCACTAGGATCAAAGGTAATTCATAGATTCTTAGGTGGTGTAGGTTTATCAACAAGATTCACCATATTATTAGAGTCAAGGCCAAGGTCATTGGGAGAAAAATCAAGATCCTCTTACTCAATCACATTAGTAGAATGCAAAGGAAAAGGATTAGTAAATATTTGAAGATTTTGATTAGGAGGAGATACAAATTTGTTTCCTTTGTCATTCACACCAACTACGAATATGGTATTGTTATCAATAAAGTTTGAATCCTACTTCTTAAGGTATACCACTTCTCAATGTCATGATCGTGTTGAATATGAAATTGGCAAAAGGCTTTGGGATCATGATATGGTGGAAAAGGTTTGGAGGTATCTATTGGCTTGATGGGAGGAAGTTTCAACAAATATTTTCTTATCAATTGTATCATAATGTTATGCAAAGACTCAAAAAGAGGAGAAAATTCTTTTTTAAAGTATTTGGATAAAGGAACCACACTTGATGTCATGGTTGCTACTTTAGTATTGGTGTTGTCATCAAACTTGATTTATTCCTTGTTCGGTTTAAACTTCACAAAAGATGATGGACTTGAAAAGCACCGAGAGGGGCGGGGGGGGTTGAATCAGTGACACCAAAAATAAAACTACTTCAAACACTAAACGGTAGATGAACTTAACAAAGCTTCTAAACACAATGCATGCAATCCAAAATGATATCACATAATCTACAAAAAGTAAAGTATCCACCATAACAGAAGTGTTTGTACATGGAAAACCCAAATAGGTAGAAAAAAATGGTGAGATGGAACTCACAAGTTAACTATCTACAGTAATAGATAATTGACCAGTTAAGGTCTACAAAGTGCTCTTCTAGGGGCGAATCTTGTTAGAGATCCCAAAGATTGATTAGAAGCTTATACCTTGTTAAAGGCAATACCCTGTTAGGAGTAACCTCGGTGGAGGATTTATGAATCCACACTAATGGATCACCTTGTTAAAGGATTTATACATTGAAGCTTGTAAGATCTTACCCGGTTAGGGGATTTGATTCTAGTGTAATTGTTAGAAAACAACAAGAATGGTTTGATCTATTTTGAGTAGCACAATACTTTCTTGATCAGATCCTTCTAAACATATTCAACACTGCTCTTCTGTATACTCTACAACTTAATTCTTTTTCCTTTCGCACATAACATAACACTTTCACTTACATCAAATAATTCATTGTGATGTCAATATATAGACCTTATGATTTCATGCCGGCCTTAAGAAATCATAACACAATTTCCTAGGTGTAGTGTATCTGGACAAGTGATCATAACTCATCACAAAAATTACTGCCAAGCAGTTGATGCTAGTAACTCATCACAAAATGTGGTAACTCATCAAAAAATTATCAAATACCGATTGGAACAATCAAATACCAGTTTGAGTAAAACATATGAACCATTTTCCTTGAATCTCCGCTTGATCTCCATCTTCATCTTGATCTTGATCTTCATCTTGATGCTGACTAAGTATAATCACATGTTGTCTCTTATGCACATACCGATTGACACAAAGTACCGGTTAGAGATAAACCTCTTAGTATAACCTCTAACATACCAGTTGACAGTGTAAACAATTGAAGTTACACCAGTAGTCAATATAATCATGTCTGTGTGTGTGTGAGTGTTTCATCAATGACAACAAATGATGAATACATTACAATCATCATCAAGCCAACAATATCCCCCTTTGGCATTGATGGCAACACTTAGAAAATTTTACAATAATATCGCTAAGTGTGCATACACAACAAATTTACACATATAAACATTCTCCCCCTTAATACATACATTATACAAAATTTTCAAAAACACACATACATATTTCTACTCCCCCTTTGACAACAATGCCAAGTTGAAAAAGAAAAATATATATACATATATAGAAAATTTGTATCAAAGTGTTCAACATATACAACAATAACTTAAAAAGTTCATGCATTAGCTAATCTCATAAAAATATCATTAAAGTTCTACTTCAACTGTGATATGGAATTTGACCAGCTAGCATGTTCTTAGTGTGCTCTTTTCTAGACATAAGCTATGTATGGAATTCTTCTATTGAGTCTAGTGTGTAGGTTTCAGGAGTTGCTAAGATAGCTTCTGCATTTGAGTAGGCTCTTTGTAATATGTCTACTTGTGATGTGAGTAGATTATTGAGTTCCTTGAAAGACCAGAGTCTCTCTGCCTTCTCATTATCATAGATATCTAGCCTATTATACAAATCATCTACAAATTTTCTAAAGGCAAATATAGAGTCCTAAAGTGGGACATATGCCTTGCATATCCTTTCTAGCTCTTTCTTTGTTTCTGTTTGTCTTTTTGAGATATTAGAATAACAAAAAGAAACATTAGATGTGGAAGCAAGATACTTTCCTCCTATTTCAATAGCTTTACTCAATAGATCTTTATTGTGCGATAGAGCCATTTTTCCACTATCAATATCCTTTGCTAGTTTTTCTCCATACTTCTTCTTGTGACTCTTTTCAGCATAGAGTTGAGCAACATCTTCTAGTGACTTGATTTGATCAGAGCATCTGCAACTAATTGACCAAGTTTCCTAATAGGTGTAGGTAGATGTGTTGTTGATGTTTCCGGTAGGAGACCAGATAAAATATCTATCGCAGTCTGAATTGTTTCAGCTTCAACCCTTTTCTCTTTCAGTTTCTTCTTATGCGCTTTAGATTGCATGACACTTGCAATCTTCATCATTTACGATGCACTCATGTTGGTCATATCAATAGGTCCTGAAATACTTAAAGAATCATCATCATCCTCATCAAGTTGATTTTGTTTTGCTGGTTTAGAGGATACAACCCTAATGATTGCTTTCTTTGTGTTCTTCTCTATTTCCTTTTTAGAGGACTGTGTGATAAAATTTTTAGTAGACTCCTTATTATCTTCAGTGACCAGTGGAGATTGGGGTTTCTCTAGTTGTGTTGTTTCTGGTGGATTGTCCACTTTTAGTTGAGTTGTCAGTTGCTCAACTAAGGTAACCTGTACATTAGTAATTGCAGGAGGCTCCATATCCAGTGCATTGTTGTCTCCAAATAGATCAACTGTGTCTTGAACATCATCAACAACATGAATAATGGATTCATCCTTTTTCTTGATAGGATAGACCTCATCATCTTGAATAATCTCTTCTTCATCCATTTCCGGTCGATTAACATCATTTGCAACATTATCCTCATTCATAGAGGATTGGATGAGTTCTTCCATTCTTTTGATTTCACAGGCTATTCGATGGGTCTCAGTTTCAATAATTGCCTTCTTTCAACTAAGTAAATTCAGTCTTCTTACTTTGAACATAAACTAGATTTGTATTGAGCAACTAAGGCACTAATATCATCTTTAGAAAGTTCAGAAAAATATTGTACAAATATTTCATCAATGGTTTCTTTTTCTAATTTTATAGCTTCCTCCCATTTACCCAAAAGAATAGTGTACAAATAATTTGAGATATCCTTTTCTAGTTCATGTGGATATCTACTGTAATGACACAAATGAGTGATTACCTGTTGAATGACTTTCTCTTTCTCATTTTCAGTGAAGGAATCAAAATGCTCTCTGACATTGTCAAACCTATTCCTCCCTAGTGTCTTCATTGTTCTTTCAAAATAGGTTTCAGGCTTGAAAGATGCTATATCAATAGGCACAGTTGCCTTTGGCACTTCCTTAACTAATTTTTCTACTCTACCGGTAGCCTTTATCTTCTTAGGTTCCTCTTCAGTATCTGAACCTTTAGATTCTGGTTGGAGAATAAGTTTTCGATTCCTCTTCTTTGGTGCATTCTCCTTCTTTGTATATACTTTAGGTGTCGGTTCCTTTTTGGTTAGGATACTCTGAGTCACCCTTGTAGTCTTTATCACTGGAGGTGAGTCAGTTTTCTTTTTCTTTCCTTTCACATTAGTAACAGGAGCAGTACTGGTTTTTGCTGGTGCATCTTGGACTGCCAGAATGTCCAATTTTGTCTTCTTTTTGTCTTTGGGAGATGCTAATAGGGTATTAGCATAACCAACCAATAGATCATGGTTCACCTCATAACTCATGTCTTCCATCTCTTCTTCTCTTGGCACAATTGCTTGCATCAAGCAAAAGTCAGTGGTAACAGTAAAGACTATGTCTTTTGCAAAGTGCGTTACCACATCTTCTGGTAATCTCATTCTCATGCTCATCTTTTTCTAAAATTCATTAAAATACTTATTCATGGCTGCAGGGAAATTATTCTTTACAACCTTAATGCTGTTCTTGATTTCCGCAGAGACTGGTAGGTCTTTTGACCATTCAATGTCTCCAATTCCGAGTAGAAAGTTCTGGAAATAGAAGAATAACCCAACTAATAGCTGACCATATTTGAACTTTTGACTGTTGTCCTTTTTAATAGATTGCAGATTTTGAAATAATTGCCTTCTGATAGCTTCATAGAGATCATAATTTGCATTATCAACAATCATTCTGTGAGCTGTATGAATTGCTGCAGATGGAACACTATTAAGTCTTCTAGAGTAAAATACTCAGTAGCCTATCACGATTGCTACTAGTTTCACTGTAGGGTCTCTAATATTGTTGATAGAAAAGGAACGCTTATCAGAAGTAGAACCGATTAAAGAGAATACCGTATCTTTTGAAATTTTTCTTAGAATAGGTACTTCACCGGTTGAGAAATAACCAGTTATAGCCTGCATGGCTTCCTTAGTTATTGTGTGAGTTCTCTCTAAATACATGTTCTCTCCATGAACTCAAATAAAAATGATTCTGATATGTTCATCCTCAAAATCCTCAAGAAAGTAAGAGACATTATGAAAACCCTTTTCGAAAACCCTAGCATATTTTGTTTCAATCTTTTCGTTCTCATTACAAAGTGATTTCAACTGAGTATAAATGTATAGATATCCTAAATCTTCTATCTTGCAGTCAATATAACTAGACAGATCACCTTTGATCAAAACTCCACTCGGAACTTGTGACAATGCATTATATGACACAATTTGTTCTGCCTCTACAACTTCCATAGGCTCAGAAGTAATCATTAACCTCTCTATAGTCTTTGAAGTTGATGCCATTCTAGATGAACAAGATTCGAAGTAGGATGTTCAAAAAAATACCATGTTTCGTACATGTTGCCCTGTTTACCGGTTGAAATGCTCAAGTGCACACCAGTTCAACTTTCTGCAACCTTCAATTCAACTTAATTACACAAATCACGAAGCAATTCGAGAATTAAAAACAAAACAATCTTTCTCAGCTCAGCAAGCGCTCCAAATTTCTTTCTCAAATGCATTAGGGTAAAAATGACAAAGTAAAAATCGCTTTTATCCTTTTTACCTACTGCATTAAATGCTCACCCGTTAGGGTTACAAACCCTAATTTTACTGCTGAAGGAGAAAACCAGTTGGTAACATATTGACAAAAAGTTATCAAAATTTCATGTTTCAAAATTCTTTTACTGCTCATTTTTCTCAAGGGGTCTGGAGGTAATTTGACTGTTAAGCTCCCCTTAGCCATATTAAAAAGGCTTAAGTCACCAGTGCAGGGTTCTCTTCACTGGGTTAAAAATAGTTTCTTCTCCAGGTGAGTCATCTCTTTTCTTCTTCCAAATCCTATTCATTTCCTCTCTGTTTTCTTCAACATTAACTTTCTACTTTCCTTTCTGATCCTTAGAAGAATTGACCGGTTTGCTATTTCCGGATCTACAAAATTTTGCTAAGTGCTCTGGTTTGTTACAGTGATAATAGGCCATACCAGATGATATCCAAGGTCCTGCATTGCCTCTTCCTGTTCTTCTACTGTAGTTCATAGCCACATGACCAAAGTTATTATAGATGGTGCAAATAACATTTGTTACCTAATCCATCTCAAATGGACTAAACCGGTTGTCGTAGGGTCTTTGCCAGTTCAGGTTTACCCAATTGTCAAAATTCCTTATCTGGTCACCATTTGGTCTTGGATGCATGTGTGGTATAGGATTGTTTGCTCAATACCCACACTCAACAGATCTACGTCCATACATTCCACATGTGAAGCAATGACCTTCAAATATGTTGGACACATACCTAGAATTAGTATTGTAACTTGTATTTTTGTTAGGGCTGTCTCTACAAACATTTGCAGTGTGACCAGGTTTATGGCAAACAAAACAAATAGGTTTAGAGACCTTCTTACTGGTAGGCTTATTGATCTTAGGAGCAGATTTGTTCTTATGAATGTTGCTCTTTGTACCGAAGGAATCACCTTTTTCAGATGTGTGAAAACCAAGTCCAGAGATATTACCCTTCGTCCTTTGTGATTGAATTTGTTCTTCCAGCATGGTAGAACTTCTGTTGAACTTCTCCAATTTCTCATTGGCTTCAGTAAGCTATTTGGTGAGATCTTCATTATGCTTTGATAGGTTCTCTCTCAGAGATGATGCAAGTTCAAGATCTAGCTGTAGGTTCTCCTTTTATTCTCTTTCAACAACCAAATGCTCATGCATAGTGGCATTTTCCCACTTGATCTTTGTAATCTCTTGATCTCTTTCCTTGATAATATCTTCAACAACTCTTCTAGCTTCTAGTTCCCGACTCATGCAGATAGTGAGACCTTCTAGCTCTCTCCCCAGATTCCATTTCTCACCGTTTAAATTTTCAAATTCCTTTGCTAAAGCATCAATATTGGCTTCATTTGAAGAACTGTTATCAGATATCTCTAATAGTTGTTCAGTTAGCTCTCTCCTTTTGACTTGTGAAGCTTTTAGTTTGACCCTAAGGGTTTCAAGCTCATTTCTACTAGCTTCTAGCTCTCTAGCCATCTCAAAGTAGCTCATGTCCCCCATGGTGGTTTCAAGGCTCCCTTCTAAGCAATTAGGCTTCAAAGAAGTTAGGCTTTGATACCAATTGATGGACTTGAAAAGCACTGAGAGCGGGGGGGGGGGGGGGGGGTGAATCAGTGACACCAAAAATAAAACTACTTCAAACACTAACCGGTAGATGAACTTAACAAAGCTTTTAAACACAATGCATGCAATCCAAAATGATATCACAACATCCACCAAAACACAAGTGTTTGCACGTGGAAAACCCAAATAGGTAAAAAACACGGTGAGATGGAACTCACAAGTTAACTATTTGCAGTAATAGATAACTGACCGGTTAAGGTCTACAAAATGCTATGATAGGAGCGAATCTTGTTAGAGATCCCAAAGATTGATTAGAAGTTTATACCCTGTTAGGAGTAACCTCCGTGGAGCATTTTTAAATCCAAACTAATAGATCACCCTGTTAAAGGATTTATACATTGAAGCTTGTTAGAGCTTACCTGGTTAAGGGATTTGATTCTGTTATAATTGTTTGAAAACAACAAGAATGGTTTGATATGTTCTAAGTAGCACAATACTTGCTTGATCAGATCCTTCTAAACATATTCAACACTACTCTTCTACATACTCTGCAACTTAACTCTTTTTCCTTTCGCACATAACATAACACTTTCACTTACATCAAATAATTCATTGTGATGTCAATATATATACCTTATGATTTCATGTCGGCCTTAAGAAATCATAACACAATTTCCTAGGTGTAGTGTATCTGGACAAGTGATCATAACTCATCACAAAAATTACCGCCAAGTAGTCGGTGCTAGTAACTCATCATGAAATGTGGTAAATCAATCAAATACCGGTTTGAGTAAAACATATGAACCGTTGTCCTTGAATCTCCACTTGATCTCCATCTTGATCTTCATCTTGATTTTCATCTTGATGCCGACTAAGTATAATCACAGGTTGTCTCTTATGCACATACTGGTTGACACAAAGTACCGGTTAGAGATAAACCTCTTAGTATAACCTCTAACATACCGGTTGATAGTGTTAACAATTGAAGTTACACTGGTAGTCAATATAATCATGTGTGTGTGTGTGTGAGTGCTTCATCAATGACAACAAATGATGAATACATTACAATCATCATCAAGCCAACAAAAGATTGTTGAGTAGTTTCATTCTTATCAGCTAGAGCCATTAAAGGAGATGATTCAAATTGAATTACTTGAAGTTGATAATTATAAAGCTTTGCACACAACTGCGTAAAGGAAGTAAAATCAAAGAAGAGAAGCTTATCCCTAATGTCTTTTTGTAAATTAGAAATAAAAATTCTTTGAACATCTTGATCATGCATAGGATAAGCAATTTAAGAATACAAATGTTTATATCTACCAATAAAATCAGTCACTTTTTCTTTATCTCCTTGTTTACATTGAATCAATTTGGTCAAAGTAATTTTAGGACCAATATTATTGTGAATTTGTTGAATGAAAGTATTAGATAATTGTTGAAAAGATGTAATAGAACAATGAGTCAAAGAAAAATAGCATTTCAAAGCTTTATCCCTAAAGGTTCCAGTAAACAATTTAGCCATAAGTCTTTGATCATGAGCAAAGTCACTAGACAAAGATGAAAATATTTTCACGAGTTAAAGGATCACTTTTTCCATTATAAAGCTCCAATATATGGAATTCCATATGTTAAGGAGGGACAAAACAACCAACGTCATCAAATAATGGGCTCGCTACATCAAATGTGGGCACATTAAACTTGGATTGGGTAATGGAAGCTAGTTGTTGTTATAAGGATGGAATAGTTTGGGCTAAGTTATTGATGGTTGTTTTAGTGGATAGATTCAAATTGGACATATTGGATTGGAATGAAGGAGTAAAATTGTTGTATGTATGTTGAGGTTGAGAGTAAGGAGGTGGAACACTATGATATGTAGGTATGGGAGATGATTGGGTCACAAATGGAAGACTCATAGAAGGAGGTATAAAAGAGTTTTGATTAGAAAAGTTTCCTCCTTGACTAACATGTGTAGGATCAACATTTTGTGTGGAAGTAGTCATGATAGAAGATGTAAATGTAGGCACACTAGACAAGGATGTATGCATAGAAATGAAATGATTGACTTGACTAGTAGCTTGAGTGTAACCAAGGACTTTGGCACAAATTTTCATAGGAATGATATTTAGTATCAACAATATGAGAAAGGCCACACAACAAATCAACACCAATTTTATCACTTTGAACCATTCTTTTTAATCCTTCAATCAATGGGATTTCCTCACTTTCTGTGTATTGTTGACTCATCCATTGTTGAAGATTTTCAAATTCATTATTAATCTTCTCCAATTGGTCAACAAAAACCCTAGTTAGTGATTCATACACATCATGAAAATTATGAAAAGAATGAGGATAAATAACATCATTTGTTGGATTAGAGAAACCACCAACATTCTCATGAAATAAGTTAATATAAATTAAGTTCCATATCCCTAGTAATTAAACCTTAGGAAGCCTTAATTCTACAACTTATTCTCATAGAAAGATTGTAGGTAGGACTAATGGTAGTAAAACTCATGCACAAAGGAGAGAAAGTTGAATTTGAAATTTGAAAATTATGATTAAACAATGCAAAATTTTGTAAAAATGATTGATTAAACAATTACTTGAGCAATTTTGATTTGTAATTTTGAAAGATAAATGCATCCAAAGATCAGATCTAAAAATAGATTTGAAATATCATGCAACCACAAGTAAATTTTAGAATTATAAATTAGGGTTTTTATAAATTCAACCACCAAATTTATGTAATTTAATTGAAAATTAGATCTATGAGTGAAAATTTGAATTTAAAATTGAATAAGTAATCAGATTTGAAATAATTAATCCAAATTAGACAACTGTCAAGTTCAATTTTAGAATTAAAAATTAGGGTTTTTGTGAATTTAACCTCTAAATTTTTGAAATTCAATTGTAAATCAAACTTGTAAATGTAAATTTGAATTTGAAAATATATAAACACTTAGATCTGAGAACAAAAAATATAATTAAGGGTGTAATGAGTTAGGTTCACCAAAGTGGAATATGGTGAAAAATTTGGGTTTCACCCAATGATCATGTAAAACCCTTGATTTTTTCTTAGAGACCAATTACATTAAAGAGTGGCGAATCCAATATGTCTAGCCTCAAATCAACAAGGATAGCACTGAGAATTCTAATTAGATTCATTGGTTAAGATTTGATTCTGTCTTTTTAAGTTGAATTATGAAAATGCTGAAATTGAAGCAATTATGCATAAATAGTGAGCTAAAGTTGTCGGACAGAGCCACAACCCTGGATCTAAGCAATATGTGAGTGTTCGGGTCTATTCCTATAAATCCATCCTAAATTGTTGGGGCTAGAATGCATGTCACTCTGGTCCTCCATACTTTTCACAATCCAAAGGGGAATCCATTCATATCTATGAATAAAGCCAATCCTAAGAATTGCATGTCCACACCTATTCCTGTGCATAGTAGAGAAGGGAAAATTGTTGGAAATAGGGGTTTGCCTTAGGTCAAACCCTAGTTTAGGAATTAACCATGAATTAGAAATGAATTGTTGTAATAGAAATGATTTCCTTTTGAGGGAAATGCTGAAAAATGTTTGAATAGTAATGGTATACCTCTTTATGAAGTTTTGTTTATCTCTAGGAGGAATTAGGGTTTCATGTAGTCTTCATAAAACATAGAACATGAATGTCATCTCCAATGCTTGAATATTGACTTCACTTCTTCTCCAATTCTTGAAAGAAGATTGATTGCTTGCTCAAATGAATTTGAATGAATGATTGAGGGCTTGAATTTTCCAATTTGTGTGTGTTATGTTTGGAATGAGAGGGGTAGACCTCCTTTTATACATGCTTGGTCGAAAAAAAATTTAATTTTTCAACATGGGTTGACATGGGATCCAAGTTCCTACCTATTTCAAATGACTATTAAGAGGCCCCAAAATGGGCCCTAATAGAGAGGACTAGAGCATTGGGTGTGAAGGAACACAATGGATCACTGAGAGGGGGGTAAATAAGTGGTAATCAAAGAGTTTAACTTATATCAAAATTATTTAAATTCTAATCACATAAATCAATAAGCTATGAGCAGAGATATTAAACTAATCAACACACACATAAGAGGAAAACCCATAACACAAGATATATGAGGAAAACCCACACTGGGAAAATCCTCAGTGAGAAATATTGCTGGAGTCTACTGCTCCAATCTAGCCTCACAAGGAAATCTGACTACAATGTTTAGGGTACCAACCCAAGTAGCACCAACCCTTGAATTTTATGGGCACCAACCCAAAGGAGCACCAACCCCTAGCTTTATGGGAACCAACCCAAAGGAGCACCAACCCCTATCTCTAAACACCCACTCATAGATTTACAATGAACACATATTTAAAAATAGTTTGAGCAGCTTGTTACAAATGAGGTTTTGCAACTCACAAATATCCTTCTCTTGAGATTGACCTGACTCTTTTATGCTCCCTGATCTTAGGCTTCAATCTCATCTCTCCGCTCTCTATCTTCCGCCTTCTATCCTCTTCTCTTCTTTGAAAGTTCCAGTTCTTTGGTTTCTGCGTGGCTCAATCCTCTTTCTTTGCCTCTCAGAATGTATATAACCCACTGTATTATATGCCTTGGCTCTTCACTCACTGGCCTTTGGTCTCAGCTACTCTCTATTATGCTTTTAACTACTTCTTGTCTCCTCAACACACTTGAACATTCTACATCCAGTTTCTTCTTACTATGTTAGGTCTGTAGTGGCATCGTGTTATTGACACCTACATGAGCTGCTTCTCTACACCCTTTCTATTCTTTAACCTCTTCTTTAACAGAGCTTCATCTCTTTCATTCCAACCATACTCTCTCTCCTTCACAATTGATCATTATACCTACAGTCTCTTTCTGCGGTGTTATGCTTGCTTGTGCATCGTGTTATTGAAACCTATGGAAATTGCTTCTTTGTGGCTTTCTTCTATTTTGTATGTACAGTGACCTCTATTTTTCTTGTAAAGCTACTTTAACTTCACCTATATCTCTCTTACTCATCTATGAACACTTTTTATTTTCTTACACTTATTTGTTTTTAGTCATCCACACAACCCTAGGAATTTCCCCCCCAAAACATTAATTTGAAATCTTCTCAAGTTGCTGGAAGATCTGCCTTATCTCCACTTCAAGTTAGGTAGCTGTCCATATTTAATGTTGCATATCTTCTTCCCTAGGAATCCTCTTCTATTTTGCTAGACCACTCTCTGTCTCGAGAATAGATCCACATACATTCCCACCAAGGACTGAAGTTCAATGTACATTTGGGAGTTTAAATAGATTCGATCTTCTATATTTGCTCCACATATTCTCTATCGACCATCATTAATTACAATAACTTCCTTCCTCAGATCATTCTTTGAGTACATATTATTATCTTTAGTAATCTAGACCTACACCTAGCCTGGACATATTGTTGATAGATCTTATTGAGCTATTCAATTGATCCTTTGTAGGATCCCCATTAATGTGTTCTTCACTCTTCCTTGACCTGCCCTGAAAAGATTGATAACTACCTCATTCAAATCTCTGCAAGCACCAACCTCTGCATATCGAATTTAATCCTTGACCACTTGGGGGCCACTTGTCTTCATATTCGTCATCCAAATCACTCAGTCGAGGTTGGTCAACAACCACATAAGCCTCTGCATCTATCAACATGCATCCATGGCATCAAAATTGTCATTCAACATTTCTGGTCACACTCAGTCAACAACCACATGGTCTATCTACCCTATCAACATGCAGGGGTGTCATCAAAATCTTCTCATTCAAAGTTCAAATCATCAGGTCAAACTTGGTTGACCACCACATGGATCCCTATGTCTATCAGGCTTACCTAAAGTCATTAAAATATTCTTATTCAATGTCCAAGTCATTTGGTCAAGCTCAGTCAATGTCTAGTCAATGTCTAGTCATTGTCCATGTGGACACTATGCCTATCAAGTTACTATTGTTATTATCCTGCATCATCATTCCTGCGTCTAACTTACCCGTGTAGAATAAGAAACTCCAAAAGGCTTGGTTTACATTCGTTATCCCGCACAAGACCTTGAAGAAGTGTTGGAATCATGTAGGATAAACATCCACAAGAGACTTTGTTCTCTCTTGTTATCACTCATGACACTCGATGTGACCATGTAGGATAAGGTCTTCCTTACATCTCACGATATCTTTTTATCTTGCATCACCATCACTTTTACCTTTTCATCCCTATAAAGTAGCCTGCTTCCTCCTTATCTCGCATAGCCATCACATCATTGCTTTTGAGTTATCGCTTAACACACTTTGTGTAATCTCTTAGCTTGTGCAGGATAAGCATTTACAAGAAAAATTGTTCTCTCTTATTATCCTGCATGACACATTGTGCCACCTTTTATCTCATGCAGGATAGTGTGTTCCACTTCAATTTCTTATCCCGCATTGCTCTTTTAGAGCTATCTTCATCCATGTAGGCTAAAAAAATTGCTTTGTTTAAGCTCCCCCGAGCCGCTTAATTCATACGATTTGGACTCTTGTGGGGTAACTCCTTATCAAGATGGCGACAATCAATAACATTTTGTGTTGTGCACACCCTAAATTGATAACCCACATAACCATTGTGTTATGCAATTCTTCTTTTGCACTCTTCAACTACGATAACCTTCATGTTATTGATATCTTCTGTCACAAGACCAACATGACTAACCTTTCATGTTATTGACAACTGCAGTCACACATCCATCATGTTATTGACATTTGTAGTTATATAACCCTCATGTTATTGAAAACTCCTATCACATAACTTGCGTGTTATTGACATCTCCGGTCACCTTCTGCAGTTTCATAAAATATGATAACTTGCATGCTATACAAAACTGCAACTTTACTTCTTGTAGCTATATGAGACCAATACAACGATAACGTGCATGTTATACACAACTGTAACTTTACTTTTGTAGATTCAGATGAGCTTTCTCAATGCCTCCACCACATTTTTGACCTATATCTAATTCATCCAAATACATGTCCCAATAGCACATTCCATGATTTCCTTCTATATCTCCATGTGGGAATAACATGGCGTGTTATGGGTGAGAGCGGACTCCTCGAAGATGTCAGACAAATCATAAGTGATGAATGATATAGAAGTACCCCAAAGACTCTTGATTGACAGGGTAATAATGAAAAGTACTGATGTAAGCACTTAGACTTATTTCTATAATGAGAAAATCACTCATTATAACATCAGTGCCATCAATACCTATTTTTTAATGAATCAGGTCATTAAGGCCAACAACTCACACGCTTTCTGGGTATTTGTTTTAGCTCCGAAAAGCTCTCTATTTTACCAGCTCTGCAAGTTTCAAAATTTGGCTGTGAGAAGCGACATCATGGGCGGAAATAGGAGACGATATGAGCCAAGTAGTTGCAAGGAGTGGAAACAAAAGGAAGAGGTGTGGGGTATTTTGCAGAAGGGTGGTCTCTCGAACTTCATAGAGAGACTCCATGGCCGTGATGGAATGGTAACTAGCCTCTTCTACAAAAATTGGAAGAAGGGCATGCTAAAAATGGGTGACCAAATGGTGGAGATTGATGAAGATTTAATTGCTAAAGCTACGGGTCTCAATAGGGAAGGCTGCAACTTCTACAGAGACACGAAGGTCAGCAGGGAAGCCATTGAAAGGTACCTGGTTACTGAGAAAGAGAAAAAACTACTAGTAAAGTTGAGGAAAACCTATTACCCGCCTAGGGCTTTTGCCAAACCCTGGCGGGAAATTCTCTTTGTTTTAATGTGGTATATTACCCTAGATGGTAGGTTTACGAAAGTCTATGGGTATCATTTTGTTCTGTTAAACCACTTTAGGCATAATGATAAGGTAAATTTTCCTTATTTCTTGCTTTGCTCAATGAATGCTTCCCTAAAAGCCTACAAAGAGAATCCTCTGGGCAATGCCACAATGCACCAAGGCCTTATGGTCCTCATTTATGACCATTTAAAGGCCAGTCAAATTAACCGGATGTAGCCCTTTGTGGACTCTGAGGAAGATATGTTTGATTCTGATTTTTCAGAGGAGGAGGAATCCGACAATGATTCCTCATCTGATAATGAGGATAGCTCTGATGATTCAGAGTATGAGAGTAGTAAGAAGAGGAAATCAAGACCCTCATCTTCTAAGGGCAAAAAACTTCAAAGCAAACCCTTGATCAGCATCTCTTCGGAAGAAGAGGATTCAGATTATTCTGAGGAGAAGAAGAACCCTAAAGGGTTGCTGAAGAAGAAAAGTAAAAACCAAGCCTAGACCCAGAAAAAGAATAAGAAAAAAGAGGAGACTGGCAAGGAACCGGAAGCTGACAAGCAAGCTAGGACCCTGGAAGCTGAGCACAGCCTGGAAAAGGAGACATTGGAAGAGACTCTCAGGGTTGCCAACACTATCTTTGCCCTAAAGATGAACAGGTAACCCCTGGAAAAGTGATTCCCCCTAATGGGCCTCCTCACGAGGGCTTGAATTGTTTTATGAAAACTATGGAATGGCTCATTGATGGTTACAAGAAAGCTGTGGATGAGTATAAAAAATTATGCAACAGAGTCCTGATTTTGGAGACCATTAATATAGGAGAGGGGAATACAATGGCTGACTATATCGAGGATCTGAAAAACACTATTGCTAAAGCATAAGACATCAGAGATGCTTTTAACCCCAGGTTTGAGAAGATTGAAAAGGAGATGCTGGATAGAAAAAGCCTTGCGGAAACTAGTGAAAAAACACTTTCGGATACAGTCACCAAAGTGGAAAAAATTGAGGAGTGCCTTAAGAATATCACGGAGCAGAGCCTTAGTATTCTGAAAATATCGGCCAATAATACTCATACCCTCATCAGTAAGCTTGATGATGACAAGGAAATCCAGGAAATTGACCTGGACGCTGAAGGTATAGGGGAAGCTCAAGTTCCCAGAACTTGCACCAGAGGCAAGAGGAAGGAAAAGAAAATGAACAAGGATCTGGAAGAGCTGAAAGCTGTCAGGGCTACCTATGATGAGTTGGTGATAAAGGCAGAGGACTTGCTAAAGAAAATTGCAATGTAGCGTCTCCTTGGTTTCTTTGCTGTGTTTTGTTGTTTTGCTGTTCTTTTTGTTCACTGGTCTTTTGGCCAGTCGTTATGTATGCAGACTTTTTATCCTTTTGCTGCTCTTTTTCTTTCCATGATGTAATGGTTTTGGGTCCTTAAAACCTATTTTTTAATCAATCAGAACATGGCGTGTTATGGGTGAACTCAAAATACTAGTTCCCACTTTTTGGTACATCCTGATATTTGCTGAAATCATACATTTTAAAAAAAATAAAATGATTTAATATTTATGAGGTCCCTTTTGAAGTAATTAATTGAAGAGAGTTGGATCAAAGGCTCTTACATCAAAATTTATTGGATAGAACCTCTCTACTTCTAAATCATACTTGTAATGGAGTCTCCTTTGCATCTATCAAATGCTGATTAAAAACCAATTTTACATTGGCTTTTGGGGGGTCAAATGAATTCATTTAGAAGTTTTGTTCTTTTAAGTATTTAGTCCTTATTATAAGGTTTCCAAATAGAATAATTTTTAATATATTTAATTTCATTAATATATTTTTGTTTTATTTCTTATGAATGTAGGTTTTTCACCGAACGTGAACTTCTTTATTTAATGCATTCGGAAAAATAGTAAACTAATTCAAAAAAATTCTAAAAAATATCTATGCCTAGATATTGATGTTTTTCTTTCTAACAAAAAAATAAAATTGATTTTTGATATATATAGAATAAGTTATGTGTTCAAACGTGCACCTTGTTGGTAATTGACACTCATTTGATTGGTTTCAATATATTGTCATTGATGGCAACATGTTCCGGCTTTTATATTTTGGTTTGGTTGTTCACCGGAAGACACTTCACCAGTACCGACACTGACACTGACAGGTATCTTCACCGATTGGAGGAATTCTCTCGTTACCGACATTGTAGGCCGACATGACTTCATCAGGCTACTGGTATATGAGGCTGACATCATTTGGGAGATCCAGCAATTGACAATTGATTTTGATATTTATGTATATATGTAATTGACCCGACTTGTATATTATTTTGTAATTATCTATGTAAGCTGACATAAGGCATGATGGATTGTAAGGGTATATAGGTCAATTGATTAGATCATTTTGTGATACTGAAAGTAATGTGAGTGAGAGAGATATAATTGTAATGCAAGGAATGTTGATTATGTAAGAGGTTATTCTAGTAAGCATTTAGGGTTTCAGAATCAGAACAGTCAGAGCTTAACCTAAACTATATTCAGGCATAGGAGATGCTATCATTGCAGTTCACTCATTCTTCTAGATTGTAGTCTAGATTTGTATGTAGTCAATGAGACTCCTTTTGTGATGAGCAGTGTGCTCTAGGCTGTAAGCCTTGCTACAAGTGCAAGCCCCCATATTTTGTAATATCTTTTCATATGGCCAGTAGATTGATATTGTGGGTCACAAATCCCATCATGGTTTTTCCTCTTTGAGGTTTTCCATGTATAATTCTTTGTGTTATGGTATTCATTTATGTGATTGGCTTATTGATTGCTTTACTTCTTTCAATCTTATATGTACTAATATACCAGTTGGTGAATGCATGTTATAATAAGTTTAAAATTAAATATTCTGGTAGAACAGTGATTCAGCCCCCCTCTCAGTGTTCTTGGATTCCAACAATTGGTATTAGAGCCTTGTGCCTCAGAAGAAAGTTTAATAGCTTGAGGGAGATCCTGAATCTGGAATCCATGGATATGAGTTTGGAGAGACAACTTGAGGTAGCACTTGAAGACTATGATGCTGAAAGGATGAAGAACTTGAAGTTACAAGATGAATTGAATTCTGCCAAGGAATTCACTCTTATCCTATAGGAGAGGTTGTCACCTGTTCAAGCTAGGAGGAAGGAACTTCTGCAAAATCAAGATAGTGAAGAGAAAGATGCCCTTAATGAAAGATGTCAGAAGTTGAGTCAGGAGAATATGGTCATGAGGAATGAAATGCAAGCCCTAATTATGAGGATGTCAAAGGAGATTGAAGACCGGAAGATGAATGAAGAAAACCTTAGGAGATCTCTGAAACATAGATCTGAAGAATGCATCTGGTTGGTTCATGAAAATGATATGTTGAGAACTGATTTAGTGCAATCCCAAAGCAATGAACAAGAACTTGAAAGACAAATGATAATTCTAAGAGATGATCTGACTATTGCAAGTGAGTATAAAGAAAAACTCAAGGTTAGTTCAGCACAACTTGATGAATTATTGAAAAGTCAAAGATAGAATGGAGATTCCAGTGGACTTGGATTTGAACAAGGTCAATGCTCCAATAGTGCAAATGAAGATCAAAACCAAAAGACATCGGTAAGACAGCTTAATTCCTACAAATTTAATAGTAGATGCTTTGTTTGTAATAAATTTGGTCGCATGGATGGGCAATGTAGAAATAGAGCAAATCAAAACTATAATTCTTCTCCCGGTCAATGTTCTAAATGGAATAAGTATGGTCATAAGATATAATATTGTAGAATGAATGTAAAATGTTATGCATGTGGAAAATTTGGACATATGGATAATTAGTGTAGGTCAAGCAGTTATACTGATTTTAAAGAAAAGCAATTCAAAATAAAAATGTTACATGCTATGCATGCAACAATATTGGACACATAGCTAAGTGCAAAAATCCACCGGTTAATAATGATGGATCAAATGATAAAGGGAAAGAGAAGGTCAATGAAATCCGAGAAGATCATATAAAGAAATGGGCTAGGAAGTCAGAAGATCAATCAACAGATGGAAGTGTTCTGGTTACTCAACTGATAGAGGAGGTTGCTCCTGCACCGGTAGGAAGCTCATCCGACAAATGAGGTAGATGCCTTAGGGGTAGGAAAAATTCATGATAATACTACTTAAGCCCTGGGAAGAGGTTCTAGAAGATGTTCTAGATATTGGAAATGCTTATCCGGCATGGAGATGTTTGACCAAGATCCAGTATCTTTCACCTGAAGTCATTCATATCAATGAAGTATTTGGGTTTCTTGGAGGTTAAAAGGTTGAATCCACTTCATTTTTTATCACCTTGCATTCAGAGATATTAGGAGCAATTCAGAGCAAGTCTCGGGCGATTCAATGCGATCCGATATCTTCTTCAACGATTTCACCAGCGATTGGAAGAGTTCTTTAGGGTTTCACCGACAACTATTTCTCAGGTACTTATCTTTCATCATGGAAGAGGGATCATCCTCTGCACCTACTTTTATTGCAAATCCCACTGTTGTCGAGGTTAAGGACCATCCTAGGATGATTTTCAAGCAATTTCCACATATTACCACTTTGGATGATTCAATTGGCGCATTTTCCCGTGTCTCGGAAGGAGTTGTGTATGTGGAAGACGTCAGAGCATACATTCACTGTCACATTGAGGATCTGGGTACCAATGATATCAAGAGAATGTATATGAGAGAGTTGATGGGAGACTCTGGAAAGATCAATCTTGAGTATAAGAATATTGAGGATCTAGGGTTTACTGGCATTTTGGATATCCCAGAATTTGAGGATGAGATTATCAGATATGTATTGAGTAGAGTGCATGGAGAATTAATTTGGTTGGATAGACCTTACAAGATCTTGAAGGAGGCCATTAGGGCCATCACCGATTTTTCGCAGATTGTCCAGCATCTGGAGAAGAAGGTTTCTAATGATTAGGTTAACAAACTCACCAGTGTAACTTCGGACCGGTGATCGATGAGGGTCAACACTATCACCGATAGAGACATCAGATTCAAAAGCATGGTTATTGGATACAAGGTAACTCAATCAAACCATCTAAATTCTATTTCTAGCTCCTTTATATATGCAACACATAAGATCATGAGGGAAGATGAGAAGTTAGATCTCTATGGATGGATTCTAGATGAGTTGTTAATCAACCTAGGGAAGATCAAAGGAGAGAAGAAGGGGTCATTTCGATATGGAAATCTTAATGTTTGTTTGATACTATTTTTCATTAATGAACTCCTAGTTTTGGGAAGAGACAATGGGCATTTGATATCTCGGCAGGAGGACAACTGAAATAATCTATTGCTCCTCTGGGTAGTCAGCGAGATGATAAAAATTGGGGTTACTTCAAGGCATTCCAGAAGTCAATGAAATCTAGAGAGAGGGTTCCAAAAAGAAATGTTGAGAAATACTTAACCCAGATCTGCTTTATGTTGAAAAAGGATAAAATCTTCATGGAAGCAGTCAAACCCCAAAAGATATGGATTGAGAAGAGGGGTTATGAAGTTGATGCACACATTTTGGATGCTTATGCATAGTTGTTAATTGACGCACCTATTGATGAGGCTGAGAAATCCTTTGGTATTGAAAAAAAGAAGAAGCAAGAGGTTCAAACTAAATTTTGTTGGCCATTTGGAGGAATTGATTATGTGTTGCATTGATGTTTTGTCATTGATGTCAACACTAGCCATTTTGGATGCTTTACCGACACCCTTCTAGTCCCGGTAGGTTGAGTAGTATCCAGTTGGTTTTGATCCAGTATGCTCCAGGATGGTTTGGTAATGGAATTGGTTTATTCATGATACTCATGTTCATATTCAGTCAGTTGGTTTTGGTTTGGTGATTGGATACTATGTGGGAGAAAAAGTGACACTAAGCAAACATGCCCTAATCTCACTTTCAACCACACACTTGTGGAATACGAAAGAGCCTAGAGGTATCACACAATTGGCTACTTCTTCTTGTGGAAGAGAGAGCCACGGGCTACCTATTAGGATTTCTATTCCTTTGTTGCAATTGAAAGATGAAATGATGCAAGTTCAATCCCTAACCCCAAAGTGCAAGTATGAACTAATAACAAGATTGCAGAATTGGACTTAAACAATGGAAAGCTGTAAACACAAGGACAAGACAAGAATGTAAATGCGTACCCAGAGTTAAAATCTGACTGAAAATGTTCGGGACAGGGGCGCGGGCGCCACTGTCCTGATTCTGCCCCTGAAACTGCTCCGAAAACTGCTGTTTTGCAACCTGGAAAGCTGTCAAAAATGCTGAAAACTGCTATCTGTCAGGAGGACCAGGGTACCCAACGCCCCTGTCCCAGGGACCAAGGCACCCAGCGCCCTTGTCCTAGCAGGACCAGGGCGCCCCACGCCCCTGTCCTAGTCTTTTGCTCTGAGATTTGGTGTGAAGTTCGGTCTCCATCTGCTTCTTCCGGATCTGTAACTTGCGGCGTCGTCCGAATTCTGAAACCTGCACTTATATCTGAAAAGGTGTGGTGGGCGGCTATATAGGGTTTTGCCTTATTCAAACCCCCGCTTTGATGATTTCCACCTCCATGAATAGCCAAGTTGTATTGTAAAATGTATTGTGTGTGCAGACCTAGTGTGTGTGCAAGGTCCTTAAATGCAAGAAAGCAAACTAGAGCAACCTAGAAAGTAAACCCTGATTGCTTGTAAATGATAATGTAAATGCTCTAAATCAAGATGCAAAGTGATCTAAAGCATGAATAAAGGATATATTGAAGCTTATGCAAAGACATGAAAACAACATGAAATCATACCCAACCCTCAAGGGAGGAGTACAAGCCAATCTTCAGTCGGTAATCTCCTATTGTTCTTCAATGTCTCCCAAGCCCTAAATGAATGAAATTGATGAATGCTTGATGGATGGATGTTGAATGTTATTGAAGTCTTCGAAGATCTGCTCTTTCACTCATAGAAGGTCCTCCAAAGCCAAAATTCGGATCCTTTCAAATGAAGAAAGAGAGCTCTTATATATGAAACCCTAGGTCTTAATTTCGACTTTTGGCCGACCTAGAGATTGAATATCCCGCCAATTTCTTGGGGTTAAGCTTTATTTTATGATTGGATCGCGCTCCTAAAATTTTGGGAAAAATGTCCGGGACCATGTTGTAGGACAACTTTTCACCAAATTTTCAGGGCCGTTGGATATGATGATTTTAGAGCGAATCCCAAAGTTACAGCTGATTTCGAGATGTTTTGACCCCCGAAATCAAGCCCCCAAGTTCAAAATAGGACCTAATTAGGGTTTTTGATTAAATGATGTATAGGAGGAATAAAATGAAAAGGGCACACTTTAATGAAAGGGGCCCAACTTTATGATATGGGAGATGATAAAATAGAACCTTAGACCTAATTAATTTGATTAATTAAGTGCTAGAGGGGAAATGCAATGCAAAAATACAAAATGCGCCAAGGTGGGTGCTAAACTAGGTGTGAAATTGTACCACCCTAGCAAGTGCGTACAATTTACGACGCTACAGATACTATCCTATTTGCTTGAAATCTTGGCTTGTGGTACTGATGAGGGTTTCACCGACAGAGCTTTTGATGGATATTTTTGATGATATGCATAAGTGGTGTTGGTGCAGCTTCTAGTGGAGATTTAGGATGCTGATGGTGATTGTGTTCGGAACTGGGCAGATGGAGATCATTGATTTAGAGTGTGGACCTATATTAGGTCTCGGTTGATCTAGGATATGGACTGACTTAATGTAACGTGTGGATTGGACCTCTCGATGTGATTCCAAGATGTCTTATGTGTTGAATATTATTTGTTTGGTCTAAGGCCAACATGTTTTTTAATTATGTAATTGGTTTATTGTTTGGTAGCCGACCTGATTATTTATGGCTGAGGGTTTGTATATATAGATGTAAGATCTCATTGTAGATCATCATGGTTATGGTCAAGGGATGTAATATACGAATAATGTAATATCATTCAGGTAGAGGATTTGGTCGATCATTAGAGATTGAATTGGGTTTATGTAATAGGATTTAGTCCCATGGTATTGATCTTAATCGGAACTGTACTCTGGCATAGGAGATGCTATCTTTGTAGTTCATTCCTTCTTCCAGATTGTAGTATGAATTTCTATGTAGTCAGTGAGACTCCTTTTGTGATGAGTTGTGTCTCTAGGTTGTTGGCCTTCCTGCAAGTGTAGGCCCCTCAATTGTAATTCACATACTTACTGTAGAAGTATTATCTGACTGTGGGTAGGCTTCCCACTGTGGTTTTTCCCTTTATCAGGTTTTCCACGTACAAATCTTGGTGTCATGTGGATGGTATTTATTCTGTGATTATTGTTTATGCTTAATTGGTTTAACTGCTATTCTAGTATTTGGTTTAAGCATTCCAGTATTAATGTTTTGGATTCCAATATTAAAGTTTTAATTGCTAAATGTTCTGGTAATCTATGACAACTGATTCATCCCCACCCCCTCTCAGTTGTCCTCCGGTTATTTGAACTGTCTAACAAATTTAACTAGAAGAAGAGGGAGAAACAACAAGGCAAGGAAAACAAATTTGTTGAACAAGTATCTCAGGATATCAAAGCATTCATGGATGTTGTTCCGGAAAAAGGAAGGAAGAGGAAAGAGCCTGAAGATTTCATTGAGCCTATTCCATTTGAATCTGGAATTGATGATGACACACCTTTATCATTCAAGAGGGTATTGAGGAAAAAAGGTGAGGAGACTAAGGAGGAAGCAAGGAAGAAACCAGTTAGGAAGGTTGCAATCAAGGTACTGACAAAGAAAAGAGCTCCAAAATAAACACCTTCTGCTCCATCTGGTATTAGCAGAAAGAAGATGGATGACACAGATATTGCACTTGTATCTGGTAATGTAACTATTATTCCACCCAAGCCTTGTGCATAATTGGTAGATGAAATCACTAAGGATGGTATCCTAAAAAATATACAATTTTATTATAAGAATTTAGATGATGATGAGCAGAGAGAAGTTGAGGAAGCAATTTTATTGTATTTGGATATATATAAGAAAGCCTTGTTAGAAATTGAGAATCAAATACCGACACAACTATATGACAACCTAGATGCTAGGAGATTATCAGCTATGGAGGAGGATGAACATATAAAGATTCAAGAATTGTTAACTACCTGTGGATCCATTACTCCAGATGAGTTGGATATGACACTTGAGGTTGTAGACAGAAAAATCTTTCACAGCAAGCACATGATAGTTAGTCTTATGTTATAATAAGGTTAAAATTGAATATTTTGGTAGAACACTGATTCACCCCCCCTCTTAGTGTTCTTCGATTCCAACACACCTATATCTAAATTATAATTAGTCGGACTTCAAAACTAAATAAAATGAAAAATAGTCAACATATCACTATCAAACCAACTGCATGTCCTAGGTATTTATGTTACAAACCAAAATTTAAAATAATTAAGTTTTTATCATTTATAGAAAAAAATTATGCATTTCAGGATGCACGTCACTCTTAAAAAATGTTGTTTGCTGTAAAAAACTACTTTTTGAGGGAGATGAAAAATCAATAAAATTTTATTCAAGAAAATTTGAAAAAAATATATTTAGAATCTACAAACAAGATGTTACAAATTACTAGTTTACATCATCTTCAAATTCTTAACAATTTAAAAATTATAGGTGTCGGAAAGTGAAGGTTCTTTTCAAAATGGTCATCTAAGAGTCAAGTTTGGTCAAAAAGTGGGAACCAGTATTGTGAGTTCACCCTTATACAATGTGTCGTGTTATATGGTGTTGCAGCAATACTTATGCTAACCTGTGACAGCACAATCTCTATCATTCTGATATCTACAAGTCTCTCCACTACATCATCTTATCTATAGCCTAGAAAGCTCTGTTGACCTAATGCAACACCATATTAGTTCCAGTGGGTGTCTATTGCATGTCTCTGTATCTCTAACTAGTGGGAGTGAGGCTATCATTTTGTCTAGCTACACTTGCTCTCTAGGGCACTTCATCTCAATAGCTAGCATCAATCAACTCTGCATGCCTTTACATATCTGACAAATTTGTTCTCTGCTACATCTTCATTTTGGGCCACATCATCATTTGCTGCATCAACTCAATTGTTGAAATCAATGACAACCTAATGCCAACAACATTCTCTAGTCCTTGAGGACTAAGATGCTAGCGCTTTGGTCTTAACCAATTAGGGACACAAAAAATAGGGGAGAAGGAATGGGTGCTGAAAAAAATTGAGTTTATTGTAGGGTGTGAGTAAAATCAGGGCTCCAATCAAGCCTCAAGAGATGAATGCCAAGGTGAGGGCCCAAATGAGGATAAAATTGTAAGGGATTACAATTTAGGATGCTACATTTAACTCCCATTTTAGTGGGAGTATGCGACTAGGCATACTCATGGTAAAGTACAAAGGTTTGCATTGAAAATATTTCATGAAGTCATCAAAGAGGCAAGATACACCAAGCCCCCAAGGGAATTTAAGATTTTACTACTTTAATATCAAGATAAAGGGGACATCACAAAAAAAGGAGAGAGAGAATCATGATTTCTATCCTAGTAAGGTGTTCTTACTATGAGTCATTAAAAAAAAAAATACCAAATTACAAAGAAAAAAGCTCAATTTGCAAAGTAACTTGAGTATTGAGACATGTGATAGTGTGTGCATAAAGTGAAACATTGAGCAAAGTATATGCCCCCATGTTAAAGTGATTGGATATGCTTGACTAGGAGCAATTGCTTTAAGGTAGCATGCATCCAAGGACAACCATGTTACCACAATGACCCCAAGAAAGGACAAATCAAAGGATAATGGTCACATAAAACACATAAGGGTTCTACTAACTCTAGGGTTAGTATGCTCTTTAGATAAATAATTTATATCATGAAATGTATTTGCATTGAATTGACCTCATCCCCAAAATGAAGTAGAACCACAATGGAAGAAGGGAACATGTGTCTTTTGAGTCAACATGGAAGGGACCAAAATAGATCTCAACTCTTTCTAGATTGTTCCCAAGTAGACAACACAAGTGACAACAAATAGAAGAAGTGAGATACAAATAGAAGAATGTAACAGACAAGCAAGAATGGAGAGGGAGAGAGAATCTATGACACAAATGAAGCTACTCAAACAAATCATCCACCTCCCAATCTTGTTAAACATTGTTCTGGGAAGGTTGACAAGATGCAATAGGAGCAACTTCAAGCATGGTAGATGGAGCTAGTGCAAGTTCCAAACAAGGACCATGCTCTAACGATGAGTCACTTTGTCTGTTGCTAGGAGCTAGGAATAATGCTTTTAAAAATTGCTTAGATAAATCATTCTCAACATCAACAAGCTCATATTCATTGTTAGAATCATTAGCATCATCATTGATAGCATGAACATCATTTTCATCCATTTCTTCATCAATATTAACAAAAATAGGATCTCTAATATGAATAGAACATGAACCATCATCTTTCTTAAGAATTTTTAATCTTGGTGATTTACTTTGAACTTCCTCCCTAGGGTTAGGCGAAGGCTATAAAAATGGGATGAAGTCAACATTTTCTTCCTTCGAGGAGGAAATAGGTTGAGAAGTAAGTTCACGAGCCTTAGCACAACATCTCTGTCAACATTTTTTCACACAATGGTTTCGTGTGGTTTTAGCCAAGTGTTGTGAAGGTTTAGGATCAATAGACATGTGTTTATTATCTTCCTTCAAAGGAGGAGGAATGTGAGAAGTTTTACTAGGTTGAAAGATAGGAGATGTCAGGTGCTTTCCTTTGTAAGATCTAGGAGGTAGGACTACAACATATAAAGGAGGAATGGAAGGTGATGATAATATTTGTAGGAGTTTTTATGAAGAAATGTAGAATGAATTTGAGATGTCCATGATTGTTGAGTTATCATTTTTTCTTGATCTTCAAGTGAAATAGTCAAAAGAAGGTATTTTCACTTCTCAAATCAAGTATATTAAGAAGATGTTGAATAAGTTTGGTATGGAGGATTATAAACCAGTTGGAACTCCGATGACTGCTAGTTGTAAGATGAGCAAGGATGATGGATCTTGAGAATTTGATTAGAAATAATAAAGGTCTATGATTCGAGGATTGTTGTATTTGATTGCTTCAAGACTAGGTATTATGCATGCTATATGTTTGATTGCTAGGTATCAAGCTACCCCAAATAAATCTTATGATCAAGTAGTAAAAAGGATATTTATATATTTGAAAGGGACTCCAAATTTTGGTTTTTCATACAAGAAGAATGATTATTTCACTTTGAATGCATACAAAGATGCTAATTGGGATGGATGTGCAAATGATAGAAGAAGTACAAGTGGTCGTGCATTTTCCTTGGGAGACATTGGCCTCTTGGATGAGCAAAAAGTAGGATTCAATTTCTTTATCTATTGCAAAGGTGGAACACATTGCAACAACATCCCATTGCACTTAGGTGATATGGATGAAGAAAAATCTCGAAGATTTCAAGGTGATATATGATGAGTCAATTCCTATTATGTGTGATAATACAAGTGCAATTAACATTTCAAAGACTTTGGTAATGCATTGAAGGACTAAGCACATTTCTATCTGATATACTTTCTTAAGAGAGAAGGTTGCAGAGAAGGAAGTCAAATTGGAGTATGTGTTTACTGAGGATCAAACTACAAACATATTTACCAAGGCACTAATGAAGGATACCTTTGAGTATCTTAGGCATAATTTAGGGGTCATTGCCCCTCCTTGTTCAAACTAGATGCTTATAAGTGGTGCATCTATCTAGGGGAATTATCAAAGTTTATGTTTTTGCTCCTGGAACGATGTAGTTGTTTCTTTGAGGGGGAGTAGTGTGTGTTACAGTTATCAAAGTTTTTTACTTAAAAGGAGGAGTGAGTTTTATATTCAAGGAGAAAGTCATTGTTTGTAGGCGTCGTTTGTCCTTGATGTCAAAGGGGGAGAGAGTGATACTATTGGGGGAGAGAATTACAATAAGTATGGGAGAGATAGTATTAAATTTTTTTATTGCTAATTGGTGGTACAAGTGTTGCCATCAATGTCAAAGGGGGATATTGTTGGAAACTTGATTTGTGTTGCTTTATGTTGTCATTGATATCATATGTGTAGTACACATATTGTATATGGTCCAAAAGTGAGTTTTTATATATTTTTGTGTGGTCTGGTGATGATGTTGAGTAGGTATGAGGCATTTTTGAAAGGTTGGTGTAGAAGTTTCAATATGAAGGAAACAATATTTATATGGAGGAAAGAGTATTTAATGTTTTCTCTAGTTCTTGATGTTCATAACCTACAGTTCTAGATATAATGTCTATGTTCTCTAGATGTTTCACTATCATGTTTATAGGTTCTTAGTTGCTTAGATGTTGTATTTGGATGTAGAAGTTTGTTAATAGTGAGATTGTTTGTTAGGATTGGTCCAAAGAATGATATGCATTTCTCTTCTATGGCGATTAAAATGTTGCAACTTAGAGGACATGTTCATATGGTTTGTGTTGTGTTCTAGTTTAGATTTTTAGTGTTGATTTGTTCAAAAAGTGAATCTATGTTGTTTTGTGTTTTGTGCAATCAGTTATGTTAGTCTCTGGCTAAGTCAGGTGGTGTATTTTACTTGGATCATACTTTTTGATTTGGATATGCATTAGAGGTTGAGTTAGGATGTTGATATGGATCTCATAGTGGCATGTGTAGATCTGTATTGAGTATTTGATATTAGGTGATGCATTTGGGTCGAATGGTTAATGTGTTTCATTATTGTTCTACACATTACAATTGATGGACTTTGGAGGAAGTGTTAGTGTCCATTTCATTGGAATAAAATTTCTAAGATGTTTTGTGATATGTTTGGGTCCACTTTATCTCTTGGAGTGGACTGCATTATGTAGTTTTGGTCCAAGTGGCTGACTTTATGTAACTGTTGTTTATTTTGTCTATGACTGACCTAATTGAGGGTTTCAATGTATAACCTTGTATAAATGGATGTGTAGATGTATGACTTGATGTGTGGAATATGTGTGGATTATTGTGAATTGGATGTGAATGTTATGTAGGTAGCAGAAGCATGTATTTTAGTTTGTGATGAGATTTGATGATGATATCTTTAGTGCAATAATTTATTGAGACAATGAATAAAGTGAATGATGTTTACCATGATATTGTTCACTTAACACAATGGTTTAAGGACAATTTCATGATCGAGAGGTCTTATTCATTATAATTCATTATTCCCTATACCTACTGAATGATAGTGGGTCCTTGGGTAGCCTATGCAGTTCTTTGTATCTTTTCTTGAGATTGTGCATCTTAGTATGGCAAGTCCTTTGTAGCATGTAAGGAAAAACATGCTAAGGTCAGCTCACAGATGCAAATTATTGAACTCAGAGACATTCTTTTATTTTTTAGTAAGAAAGAAGATTACAAAATCCTTATTTTTGAAAAGTGTTGAACTCTTGTTACAGGAATTCTCAAAGGCTCCACAAGAATGGGAATAATTTTTGCAACTCAAATTTCCTTTTCATACTCATTGTGTATTTTCAACAATCATTAGGATCATTGTAACTGCCTCGTGTGAGCGATTTTCGCATTCTTCTCTCCCTCTAACTCTAGGCATGAATCCCACTTGGATCTTTCATTAGTTAAAAACAAAAGGCTTATGCATGTGGTTCCTTTTATCATCCTTTAGCAACTAATTCTATTTTGGGTCCACCGAGCATCTAGATTCGTTTATGGGCCTACACGTCCTTGGGACACATGGCATGTTCTGAAGGGTTCTTTTGGTAATATTTCTTGAATTAAGCTCAGACTTGTGCAGGGATTCCACACATCTTACATCTGGCAAAAATGTTATAATGGAACACCTCCTAGAAACACTTGGCATGATGACAAGAGTTTGTGAGGTTTTTCTTTTATCTTCATTCCATTTCTCCATGTAGCTTACACATGGAAATCTTCATGAAATATTTTCTTCTAAGAAAGAAAGTCTTTGGAGATAATGTAGGGAAAATTGTCTTATTCTTTAGACACATGACATGTTGGTGAAAAATACTTGAACCTTCTCCCTCTTTGGTACTTTGGCTTTTTGCAAGGCCTCCATGTGGAAAGATTTTGAAAAAGGAACCTTTTCAAATGTTTCACATGCAATTGGAGAGATTGAGGCCATGTGGATAATAGCTCCCTTAGATCAAAGCATAAATTGATGTAGCTGTAGTAGAATTATCTAAAGCTTTTGGCAACTCATAGAGGTCTTTTGCAAAGGATGAATTGAGAAGCTCTAGTTTTGCAAATCAATATTGAAGTGTTTTCATCATCCCATTATGGATTGTTCTGATTGGTTGTCAATGACGGCTTGGTAAAGACTTTTATCTTGGATAGATGTGCTGCTTATTAAGAATTATCAGCTTACTTATGAACAGTACAAGGCTTTGCATATTTTGCATCCTGCTCAATCTCGTTTTGTTCTAGTTTTGCAAAATCTGCAAGTAAAATGCCAAAAACTAGAAAATCAATTAATTACTTTAAGCACAAGCCATACCCATCTTGACTCTAGCTTCAAGCCAAAAGAAACTCATTGTGCGAACGCACATCCTATGAATATAGATGAAAATGGATCAATTTTTTTCCACATTTTCCAAATACATGCATAAATGACACAAAGTAGGCACTCTAATGAACCAGAAAATGCTGAGATTCTAGACCATGCAAATGACAAGCAAAGATCTAGACCAAATATAATGCATCTAGTGTATTTGTGATTATGTCCCAATTCTAACAATTATAATACAAGTTCTTTCACTTTTGAAAGAAAAATAAAGAATTAATGAATTTATTTCTCTAATTTATAATAGAACTATTTCCACGAAGGATTGCACCCTGATCATTGTATTCATTTCAATGACTTTCTTGAGCTCTATCCACTTTTGGAATATATCTTTCTCTTTGTGATGATTTGGTCTCACCTTTCCTTGAACATTTTAGGGTCTTGACTGTGATTCTAGGTTTTGGAATGACTATCATTTCCATGGGCAATGTATACCTTGCTGTTCATTTTACCTATCCACTATCATTGTTGATCATTTCTCTCTTTGCTAACTGTAAACTATCATGGGCCTACAACAATCATTCTCTTGTTGGTGAAAGCCTTTGCATTTGGATCTGTGGTGATGAATGATATTTCACTATTCCTCAACTTTTATCGTACTGTTTTCTTCTTGTTGTAATTGCTATTTATACATCCATGACTTGATCTCAGTCATTTTGTCTTTGAAAGGCTTCTTTTAATGTACACTGTGGGTCTACAATCTATCCTCTATCTTTTTGACTGTGATAAGGATATGATTGTTCTAGGAACCTTTCTCTATGACAAATCCACAACTTTTCTCTTTGGGTATTTCTCTGACTTCATGGCTATCATTTCCATCTTTGACAATGAAAGCAAAACCCTCCAACTAATGGATTTATTCTTTAAATGCAATGGTGGACTTGCTACTGTAAGTACTCTCTATAAAGGCTATCTTCTTCACTATTCTTATCTATCAGGTTGCTCATTAACCTTTTTCTTGATCTAAAAATCTATTATGATGTGATTCATTGATCTATTCTATCCAAAACCTATAAGGGATTTCTATCCCTCTTTGATATTCTTATAATGCGGGTGCAAGAAAATGCACCTTTTATGAAATGAAAGAGAATATCAAAACAATAGAAACCCTAAACAGAAAATAATAAACCCTCTAAGAATAATCAATGGCCTTCATGTTTGATTGTTTGTCTCCTTTGCAAGTATTAACATGACAATGAAAGACGCTAAGAAAAAATAGGATTTGGATTAGGCTTCAATGTTTGATTGTTTCACTTTTAAGCTTTGCTTGAAGTGAACTGGCTTTAGCTGATTGCTAGGTTGCTTAGGCGTTGTTTTCTTGCTCTCTTATGACTGTTAACTGTTGCAAACATATAGACTTCTGCTCTTTCTAGCATTGAACCCATTATTCTTGATGTCCTCCTTTTTCCATAATTGAAGATATAATGAATAAAACCCTCTCCTTCAACTACATGACCGAGATACATGCATAAAATGATTATAGGAAAGCTTTCAAACTTTGGTTAAAGGTTTCAAACATTCAGAAAACTACTCCTTTCATGCCAAAAAAATCCATGCAATATTTGATACCACAGAGAACCCTAAGTTCCACGTATAGTCTTGGAACAAGATGTCTTTCCTTTGAATCCCACGTGGAAACAAGACTTTGAAAACTCCAATTTCCCTCTTAAATTTGATCAGAACCTTATTTTAACATGGGAAAGACTTTTAAGAGTAGCTTCTTTAGGAATTTTCCAAAGAAGACCAAAAACATTTCATTACGCAAATTTTGAATTTTGATGAAGGAAATTCGATAATTAGGAACCAAAAGGTATTTACAAATGATTTTTTTGTATTTTTCAACATTTCAAGATCTTTTATATCTTAATGTCGGAACTAGGACTTACGGTAAGTTTAACCTAAGAATGATAAAAATGTCAATTTTATACATACATACATACATACATACATACATACAT
Organism: Cryptomeria japonica; assembly: GCF_030272615.1. NCBI lineage: Eukaryota > Viridiplantae > Streptophyta > Pinopsida > Cupressales > Cupressaceae > Cryptomeria > Cryptomeria japonica. Next base: position 160,431,554 of record NC_081410.1, read on the forward strand.
ACATACATACATATATATATATATATATATATATATATATATATATATAACTTGTTATATTAAATAAAACTTTAATAACTATAATCATAGAACTATGAGCAGAGATATAAAACACATTAACATACAAACATAGAGAAAACTCATGACACAAGAATATACGAGGAAAACCCATGGTGGGGAAAAATCTCGATGAGAAATGCTGCTGGAGTCTACTGCTCCAATACATATATATATATATATATATATATATATATATATATATATATATATATATATATATATATATATATATATATAACTTGTTATATTAAATAAAACTTTAATAACTATAATCATAGAACTATGAGCAGAGATATAAAACACATTAACATACAAACATAGAGAAAACTCATGACACAAGAATATACGAGGAAAACCCATGGTGGAAAAAAATCTCGATGAGAAATGCTGCTGGAGTCTACTACTCCAATCCAACCTCACAATAAAAACACAGGTTACAACTTTTATGGGCACCAACCCAAAGGAGAACTTAACCCCACTTAGAGTTTTACAATGATTTAATAAACAATTTGATACAATGAAAAGCCTTGTTACAAATGTGTTTCATAACACTTACAATTTCTACCTTTGAGATTGACTTGATCCTTTTCTTCTTACTAGCTCTGACCTCTGCTTGCTGGCCTTGTTATCAATCTCTGTCCTCTGCTCTTTCTCTTCACCTTGACTCTACAAAAAAATATTTACTACTACATTCTACTATCTCTTCCTTCACTTATAGCTACCACATTTCTGCAACTCAAAACTTCCTTCTACTGCTCACACCTTGCTTCACGTCACCCTAGCTACACTCTTTGGTCTTGTTCATTATAGTTTGAATGCACGTCCCTATTTTTGATCATCAACCACTTGTATACATCTACCAATTCAACTACCTCATCTGCAAATGTCAAATCTCATCACCTAAACTCTATTCTTGGTCATCTCCGTACTTGCAGGATTTCCCTCTAAGAAGAGAATTTCAAAAATAAGTCTTCTCGAGCTCCCAAGAGATCATGTCTACAAGCTGATTGGATTCTCTATAAATTCTTCTCAATCAGATAGCTGTCAATAATAAATGTATCCTCTTGGCATCCTTCTATATTTAGATTATATCTCTAAGCATAGTTTACTATATTTAGTAATCCTTGGTCTAATATCTTTGTCATGGATATTCTCGAGCCTCTCAACGAACTGCAACAGGGCCTCCATTAAATGTAGCTTTGACCTGCTATGATTGGATATAAATCTACCTCATTAATGTACTCCATCTTTGCAAGAAATGTCTTCTATAAGTCTGATTTGGCTTTCATCCATTCTGAAGGCTCCATGTCTCCAATTTGGTCGTCCATGTCATCAGGTCAACCTAAGTCCATCATCCACATGGACCACATGTATATCGGCATGCAAATGTATCCTCAAAGAGTTTTCATTAGACGTGCAAGTCGCTTGGTCAAAATCAGTCAATGCCCATGTGGACTATTAGATTGTTCAGATCTGTTGAACTCTATACTATGACTAACCTTCATGTTGTACACACCCCATGTATACTTGCGGGATGGTAGGATCCACTATCATCTTTCTCCCAATTTCTCTGCATCATCATTCATGAGCTTATTCAACCAGTGTAGGATAGAGAGATGCACCACCTTTCTCCATTTTACCTTTTTCTTACTTACCCTACATAATTCCTTCTCTACAGTATTCACAACCATGAGATAGTGGTAGTGACCTCTAACTTATTTACTATTCTTACCCCGCACGACCATCATTTTGTCTTTTTCAATGGTGCGGGATAGTAGGATCCACTCTTCTCTTTTTTTCTATGTTACCCTGCAGGACCATCTCACTTTGGTCGCCTTCACTGTGGGATAGCGGGAAACTCCTCTGGCTTTACTTTTTGTTTCCCCACAAGATCTCTTTTGTTCCATCATTCTTGCCATGAGATAGAGGGGAGCTCAACTTTCCCTTGTTCTTCTTACCCCGCAAGCTTCTAGTCTCTGGTCTTTGAAGTCGCTGGATAGTGGGGGACATCTTCCCTTCATTGTGTTACCCCGCATGATCACTATTGGTGCAGGAGCACCTAGGCACAAGAGCACTACCAAGAGGTGCATTTGCAATAAAGGAATATTGGAAGACAATCAAGTTATTTTTGATATTGTTATAATGTTACTAAGGTCATTGAACCAACATATGTAAGGCTATCAAGCCAATTTGCAAAAGTTGTCCACTAGAGGCCTAGATTGGTCAAAAGGTCAAAATCATATTAAAGGCCATGGGAAGGCTAAAAAGTATGTAAAAGGAATTAAATAGGTCATTTGGACATGTATTGAATGTTTTTATAAAGCCACAAAGTCATTTGTTCAAAAGTGTAAAAGTTGTCAACTTGACAACAAAATATTGTCAAACAAAGTTGCAAAAATGCAACAAAAGTTGAAAAAGGGGTTAAAAGTTGGTTATGAGAGGTAGTTGTAAGGTAAAAAATAACCAATATTCTATAAAAAGATATTTTATGGTTCCGAAGAGGAAAAAAAAAAGAAAGGGAAGAAATGAGAACATTTTGGATACATTTTGGTACATTCTACTATTGTTATTTTGATTGGCTTTCCAGTTTTTGTGTTGGTTCTAGGCCTTGTATGACTATGTATGGCCTGGAAACCTTTGTCTATGTATAATAGATAGTTATTTATGTTAATTACCTTTCTTTTCCTTTTGGTTTGGAGTTATTATGTTTAGAAATGAAGAAGATATGGAAGTTTTGGTGAAAATTGTTAATTGCAGATTTGATACTTCTTGAGAACAGTCACATTGTAGCGTATAATATGAACTAATATGATATTATTAAGACATATAAATAGAATTATTGAAAATTTATGTGAAAAATATTTCTTTTCCCTTTAGTTTGAGGCGTTTTTGTTTATATTTGTGGAAGTTATGAAGATTTTGGTGAAAACTGGTTTTAAACTGTGTTAAATGGAGTTGCTGGAAAGGGTTTGTACTTATCTTGTGATTTCACCATTGGAAAAATTAATGACTTGAATATTATGAAAGTAGATTCAGAGGGATTTTATTTGAGTATGGTATTGTTTTATTTTGGTTAAGTATTTGTTGTGAAATATGATGCCCTAGCAGGCAGCAAGCATACATTTTCCAAATTTATGACAGTCAAAATTGGTCTCGGTGTAAAGATGATAACTTTTTATTGCACCGTTGGATCTTTATGAATTTTGGATATGTTGTTTATAATATAGTTTTTCAGAGTCTTACCGAAGGGATTGAGATTTTTACATCTTTTTAGAAAGTTATAGACCTCTGTGTATAGATCTATCCAAAGGGGCAGCAAGTTGGCAAGTTTGATACCTAGATTAAGTTTATGTTTTCTTGATTGATTGATTGTTGAAAAATGATGAAATATGGATGGATAAACATGATACTAGAGTTGTGATTGTTTTTTCATGATTCTCTGCATCAAATTGGTATCAAAGCTCAGCAAAAGGTCTGGGCTAAGCAAGTGATTGGTATTTTGGTTTGCTAATGGTTGTGGTTGCAGATGTATATCCACTAGCTGCAAGTAGGTAGACATGAAGGTCTATCATGGGGCTATAGGAGATGGTCCAAGGGGCCTGAGAAGAAGGTCCGGGTTGCCAAAAGACCTAGGGAGAGAGGCAAAGAAAGGACTCCTGGGTGAGGCAAAGTAGTTGGTGAGTTTGGTGCAACATTGAGGGTGGACTTATGTTTGGAGCAACATTTTGAGGAGCATCCATTATGATCTCCATTGATGGGAGGTTTGATTGATGTAGAAAACAAAAAAAAGCAGCAAAGACATCAAGAGAATCCAAAGAGACAAAGAGAAACAAAGAGGCAATGTTGAAATAAAAATAAATGATGAACATTTTTGGGTCTAATTTTTCTTGCAGGTCTTATCCCTCATTTTTAAGAGACTTGGAAACTTTTGGAGGCCGATAGTATGGTGTAGGAGCACCTAGGCACAAGAGCACTACCAAGAGGTACATTTTCAATAAAAGAAGATTGGAAGACAATCAAGTTATTTTTGATATTGTTATAATGTTACTAAGGTCATTGAACCAACATATGTAAGGCTATCAAGCCAATTTGCAAAAGTTGTCCACTAGAGGCCTAGATTGGTCAAAAGGTCAAAATCATATTAAAGGCCATGAGAAGGCTGAAAAGTATGTAAAAAGAATTAAATAGGTCATTTGGACATGTATTGAATATTTTTATAAAGCCACAAAGTCATTTGTTCAAAAGTGTAAAAGTTGTCAACTTGGCAACAAAATATTGTCAAACAAAGCTGCAAAAATGCAACAAAAGTTGAAAAAGGGGTTAAAAGTTGGTTATGAGAGGTAGTTGTAAGGTCAAAACTAACCAAGAGTCTATAAAAATATATTGTATGGTCATTCCAAAGAGGAAAAAAAAAAGAAAGGGAAGAAAGGAGAACATTTTGGATACATTTTGGTACATTCTACTATTGTTATTTTGATTGGCTTTCCAGTTTTTGTGTTGGTTCCAGGCCTTGTACGACCATGTATGGCCTGAAAACCTTTGTATATGTATAATAGATAGTTAGATATGTTAATTAAATTTATTTTCCTTTTGTTTTGGAGTTATTATGTTTAGAAATGAAGAAGATATGGAAGTTTTGGTGAAAGTTGTTAATTGCAGATTTGATACTTCTTGAGAACAGTCACATTGCAGCGTATGGTATGAACTCATATGATATTATTAAGACCTATAAATAGACTTAATGGAAATATATGTGAATAATATTTATTTTCCCTTTAGTTTGAGGCATTTTTGTTTATATTTGTGGAAGTTATGAAGATTTTGGTGAAAACTGGTTTTAAACTGTGTTAAATGGAGTTGCTGGAAAGGGTTTGTACTTATCTTGTGATTTCACCATTGGAAAAATTAATGACTTGCATATTATGAAAGTAGATTCAGAGGGATTTCATTTGAGTATGGTATTGTTTTGTTTTGGTTAAGTATTTGTTGTGAAATATGATGCCCTAGCAGGCAACAAGCATACATTTTCTAGATTTATGATAGTCAAAATTGGTCTCGGTGCAGAGATGATAACTTTTTATTGCATTGTTGGATCTTTATGAATTTTGGATATGTTGTTTATAATATAGTTATTCAGAGTCTGATTGAAGAGATTGAGATGTTTACATTTTTTTAGAAAGTTATAGACCTCTGTGTATAGGTCTATCCAAAGGGGCAGCAAGTTGGCAAGTTTGATACCTAGATTAAGTTTATGTTTTCTTGATTGATTGATTGTTGAAGAATGATGAAATATGGATGGATCAACATGATACTAGAGTTGTGATTGGTTTTTCATGATGCTCTGCATCAACTATGTATCTGCTTTACATGGTGCGGGATAGCGAGAGACTCCTTCTTCTTTTCTTAACTTACCCCGCAAGGTCATCTCTTCTTCATTATCCTCGATGCGGGATAGCAAGGGACCATCTCTTTCCTTTGTCCTTGTTAGACCGCATGGTCATATCACTTTGGCATTCTACTATGCAGGGTAGTGGGATACACTATACCCTGCTTGCAGTTACCTTGCATGGTCATTCAACCTCAACTTTCTATAGTGCGGGATGGTAGGGAGCCTCTCTCTTATTTTTGATTTATCTTAACCAGCACGCCTGCATCTTACCCTTTTCAACTCCACAGGGTAGGGGGTTACCTACATTTGCCTCTGTCTTTGTTATAAATTCAAACTGTCAGTGAACCCTCGCTTGGTTGGAATAGTTATCTAGGGGGTGTAGGCGGGTTAATTGACAGATTTAAGGGAATTATCCTCATTGAGTAATATAGGACCGAGCGAGCTTGCCTCTCACCCAATTCTCCAACTATAGTTAATGAACAAGATAGGGCTCCAATAAAGGATGCTCCATTGGCCGGGTGGTAAAAAAAGAAGCCAGTTGCCTTCCTTAATTGTTTGGTGCGACCTTCCTTCTAGTTAGGAGGTGGTGCGTGCTGTCTTCTTGTCGAAGGAGCAAGTCATGCTGAAAAGGCACTTTTTCTAGTCCATGAATGTGAGGTCTCACAAGAACACGTCACTGCCAAGATGAACCAATGAACAACCACCAATTAGATATTTGCGGACACTTCAGACAAAGTGGGCTCAACTATCGAAGGTCGGAGATCGACCGGAAATCAGAAGTAAGAAAAAAAATACTTCAACATTTCAAATAGGATGTGATAGGCCGATAAGGGTCACATTTACAGTGGGACCTACATAGTTTGAGAGATATATACGATGGCCGCCACATGGTACATCCAAGCCCAAAGAAGGAGGGTCCCATACGATCACAATGTAACTCAAAGGCTGGTTCAATCAGCAACAAACTCATGGATAACGTGGGCTCAACTATTAGGGGTCAAGAACGGCCAAAAGTCAAAATTGAGAACAAAAGCGACTCACTTCCACTTTTCCAGTCGGACACAATAGGTCGATAAGAGACTTGAATAGGCCCCACACGAATAAATCATGACCTGG